>NC_135225.1:7100758-7338258 GCF_052324685.1 Brachyhypopomus gauderio | reverse complement strand
GAAACACTCAGCCATGTTATAGCCCATGAATAACAATGAGGAGGCATAATAGCACCAGATCATGCAGAGACCTGTTGAGAGCTTCAGCTACAATAGTGCTAAGATAAACTTCTGTCTTGTTACCAAAGAGAGCTACGCAAACGTGAGGGGACCCACAGGTACACACAATGGTGTATATGTGTGTATGCCCACACACACACACACACACACACACACACACACACACACACACACACACATGCAGTTTACCTCACACAAGCCCTGTACACAGATAAAGTCTGGTCAAATCTCTTTACTTTCTTTATCTCAGGCCTCTTCTTTCCTCTCTCTTCCCCTGTCTGTCCCTCCCTCCCTCCCTCTTTCTCTCTCTCCCTCTCTCTCCCTCTCCCTATCTCCCTCTCTCTCTCTCCCTCTCTCTCAAAGATACAGAACACAGTAAAGCTTTTATAAGCGAGTCTGATTTGGAACAAGATACAAGCCATTAAAAAAGAAGTTGTACTAATTCAGAACACTAGGTGGGGAAAGTTAGCCTTCCCATTTCAAAAGGGGCTCTTCAACTCTTCAGCCATAAACATCAGGCCAGGGTGTGTGTGTGTGTGTGTGTGTGTGTGTGTGTGTGTGTGTGTGTGTGTGTGTGTGTGTGTGTGTGTGTGTGTGTGTGCCTACAGGCCGGGGTGTGTGTGTGTGTGTGTGCCTACAGGCTGGGGTGTGTGTGTGTGCCTATAGGCCGGGGTGTGTGTGTGTGTGTGTGCCTACAGGTCGGGGTGTGTGTGTGTGTATGTGTGTGTGTGTGTGTGTATGCCTACAGGTCAGGGTGTGTGTGTATATGTGTGTATATGTGTGTGTGTGTGTGTGTGTGCCTACAGGCCGGGGTGTGTGTGTGTGTGTGTGTGTGTGTGTGTGTGTGCCTATAGGCCGGGGTGTGTGTGTGTGTGTGCCTACAGGTCGGGTGTGTGTGTGTGTATGTGTGTGTGTGTATGTGTGTGTGCCTACAGGTCAGGGTGTGTGTGTATATGTGTGTATATGTGTGTGTGTGTGTGTGTGTGTGTGTGTGCCTACAGGCCGGGGTGTGTGTGTGTGTGTGTGTGTGTGTGTGTGTGTGTGTGTGTGCCTATAGGCCGGGGTGTGTGTGTGTGTGCCTATAGGCCAGGGTGTGTGTGTGTGTGTGTGTGTGTGTGTGCCTACAGGCCGGGGTGTGTGTTAAGGAGCCTACACCATCTAGGCGTACTTAGGGAGGAATCCCAGCAAACAGGGCCATTCTCCCTCGCTTCCTCCTCCTCTTTAATCCCTAAGCCCATGTCTGCAATACAGATTACGAAACCCATAACTGACAATTCCTCCGAATCTTGGCTCACTCTAGAGACTGGCAGTGGGGAGACTTGACTGTTCACAATATCCAAACACAGGTGTCTGCACTGGGAGGAAGCCTTGTCGCACAGCCTTCTCTGGTGGCCACTGGCTTCTGCTGAGATGACTGCCTGAGCATAAAACCCAGGGTTGGAGCACAGGGCCTGGTGGCTGGTGCAGTGGGGTGCGTATGACAGAGAGGAACCATCTGAGAATGTTCCGGGCCAGAGGCGAACAGCTGGAGGGGAGAGTGGGGGGTGGGTGTTACATGGCACATGAACGGCCCACTGGCACACGAGTCCCAGCTGAAGGACACACGACAGGCTCCCAGTAGTGCTGATTCCACACTAGACAGAGACGCTACGGTGTCAAGAACTTACACTAAGCTCCACGAAACCCTCCACTCACACTGACGCACAGGCGGTTCCATAGGTGTGTCCCGCGCTACAGCTGAGGTAGGAAAAAAGACAAGAAACCCCTTCATGTTGACGAGTGTACTACGGCTTTTCAGATATTCCCATTACAGTTTGATGCTCAGTGTGGCCTGACAGTCAGACTCGACTGTATTGCTAGTAAGACCTGTACAATTCACCTTCACACTTCTAACAGCAAGGCCTGGCAAAAACAGGGGCAATATATCAGAAGAGCAGGTAAAATTCAGACAAACAGTGAGCACAGTGCCTATGCATATGCAACACACACACACACACACACACACACACACACACACACACACACACACACACTGTTGGCTGCTCAGTCCACTTAACGCACACTGCAGGCTGACTAATTACCATGGGGCTCTGTGTGGCCCCCTCCCCCAGCCCTTGGCCCCGGCCCACCCCACGTCCCCTGCGGGTACGGGACACGCTGACAGTAATCTCCCTGTGACAGCGGCTGGACGTGCCGTCATTAAGCCGTCCGTGTTATTGCGATGATAGCCCTGAGAAGCAGGCGGGCAGCGATGACGCGAGCCGGCTCCCAGCACTCTCCTCTCCGGCCCCCGAGACAGCCAGACGGGGACGGGGGGGTGGCGTCCACCGTCCCGCGAGCCGTCCCCACCCCGCCCCGCTCTAATCCACGCCTACAAACGCACCGCTGCCAAGGGATATTCTACCGTCTGCAGGCTGGATTTAATTAAATATAAAATGGAGTTAAATATATCGCTGTTCAGAGAGAATGCACAAAAAAGGGCGTTTTTCTGTTGTTGTTGTTGTTGTTTTTTCTTTTTGGAGTCCACCCCAAGCTGTGGAACATGTTTGGACACGCCAGCCTGATGCAGGGGGGCAGCAGCGATGCCAGCCAAAAAATTAAAATCCACACCCCCCCTGTGCAATAAAGAATAGTATGATCAGAACAAAAAGAGAGAGACAAAAAGAGGAGAAAACTCAACCCCCACACCCACACCCCACCAACTCTTCCCCTCTCTGTCTCAGAGTGGCCTGACAGGGGAACAGATGGCAATTTAAGCGGAGAATTTATGAGCGCCACAATCTTAATGTTGCATAAAGAAAAGAAAAAGACTCGCATCAAACCCACTGACAAATGTACTTGCTAATATTAATGCACTCCTCATTCATCCAATATGCTTCCTAATTGCTTTTCTGTACACAGTAATATGGCACCTGCTGCTCAGTCCTTGCTCGGGCGCTGGAGAACGAGGCGGTTCGGGCCGAGCCACCGTAGCCCTCGCACCATGATAGATGCAGCGCCGTGCATCACGCACCGCGCCTGTCAGCCGGCGTAATTAAAATTTTAGACTTACAGCCGATGGAGAGACGGAGAGGGAGAGAGGGGGAAAGAAGAGGAGAGAGAGAGGGAGAGAGGGAGAGGGAAGGGGATGGAGGGAGAGAGGGAGGGAGAGAGAGAGAAAGAAGGAGGGGTTGCAAGGAGCGGTAAACAATCAGCCCACAAACACAGACACTCAGAGCCACCCGAACAATTAGACTGCTCGCCCTGTATGTCTCTAAACACACACTCACACACACACATACACACACACACACACACGTACATACGCACAACTGCTGATAAAATATCAAAAGAACTACTTGGTTACTGCAAATGAACTTCATTTCAAATGTGCCAACTGGTGCAATTAAAGTGCAATGAACGTGGATTTTTCAAACAAAAAGGATTTCCTGTGTGGCATCTGTAAGCAGCCACATTAGCTGCCACTGGGCTTGTGAGAGGCATCACTCTGATCAGCAAAGCCTTCCTCACAGCACTAGAGAAACACACACACTTAACCTGTGAGTGAGGACTATTAAGCATTAAGTAGAAAAATAAAAAAGCTACTTTTTTTCCCTCTTGTATGCCTTACCATGACTTTTATGGTAGAAATGGAGTCCTTTGACATTTCTTGAATTAGGCCTCATAGTTAATATGTGGAATTACACCTTGTGCAGAGTCACTTGGGATCATGTGAGCAGCTCCCTATAGCTCCTGCCATTAACTCTATAACAGCTGGTGTTAAATGCACTAAATTGTAATATAATGAGCATGTGAATTGCAGGCAATTACAGAGTTAAATTGAATAAATCCTTAGAGCAATAAATTGTCCTTTCTTTTTACATCAGACCTAATTGACGCACATTCTTTCGGAGACCTGTGCATGTCTTTCTTAGGGAAAAGATATGACAGAGCACCAGTTTTATTTCAAAGAATAACTCTGACGTGGTTTCATAGTGTGGGAAAGATATTTACTGCTTCCATTGTTTGAATAAATGTCAGTATTCTCAGAACTGCTTTTCCAAAAGTTAATGTAAACAAGTCTGAATAATCATATCAAATGTAATACTGAACACATTAAATTTGTATCATCATTTAGTGCATTTAATGACATTTAAGTGCATTTTCAGACACTGATACTGAATATAACCTCCCACATATTCATAATATTAACTATATGTTAATATATTAACTATATAACACAAAATCTGTTAAGAATATTCCAAAAGGGATCTCCACATCTGGAAGATGACACAATATTCTACATGTAGCAATATGCAACATGTAAATAAGAGATTAATTTTACCTCCTCATGCAGTGAATGTGTATAAAAACTGTATAAAATAATATAATACATTAAACATAATCACATTTTAACTGATCAATATTAAAAATGACAGTAGGCCTATATGGCTACATTTTACCAATTTTTTTTTTTTTACCTGTGTTAATATGGTGATCTGCTAATTTTTCTAATGTGCTTTCCTACTTTTTCCTGTTTTTCCTACTTTTTCTCTCCTTCTGTGTGTCTCTCTCTCTCACACACACACACACACACACACACGTGTACACAAAGATACAGAGACAGACAGAGAGAGAGGAGATGAGAGGGGGAGAGAGAGAGAGAAAGAGAGAGCGAGAGCGAGAGCGAGAGAGAGAGAGAGAGAGAGAGCGAGAGCGAGAGCGAGAGAGAGAGAGAGAGAGAGAGAGAGAGAGAGAGAGAGAGAGAGCGTGAGTGAGCCTTGTACTCTGTTTCCTGGCTCTGGCTTGTTGTAGGGAACTAACTCTGTTATGCGTGTAATGGGGGGTGTTGTGCACCTGAAGGCACATGTCAACACGGGATCCCAGGAGCTAGCAGCAGCCAAGGGCCTCAGCTCTCCACATCTGCTCTGCCCATTTCCAGTGGGCAACCTGGGCATGCGTGTGCACACACACACACACACACACACACACACACACACACGCACACACACACACACACCAGCACAAACACCCCCCCAAATGCAAGCATGCACACAATCTGTTTCACAAATAGCCTTTCCTAATGGTTTTCTCATTAACTACATGTCAGACAAAAGTCTGAAGTTTCGATGCTGGCTAAACAATGTGCTTTGTGTAACAGAGCACAGAAGATGTTCAGCGATTTGTTAAAGTTCCCCGTTAATGTGCACGTAGGCAGCGTGCGCCTCGCTGCGGCTTCTTTCCGCGTCACCTGAGCAGGCCGGCCCACGGTAGTTAAGCGCGCGAGGGGTGCGCGAGCGCTACTTTCGCGCCGCCACACAGACGGTATTTACCGCAGCATGGGCACCGGCACGCCACCCCCACACCTCCCATTACTGCAGTCAGCTGCGTGATGCTCCGCGCCAGCCAGCTGCAAGTCCCTCCCCGGTTTCCGCTTGTTTCACTCGTCACGGGGAGCCCTCTCGCTAGCCGCCGCCGTAGCCGCAGCGACCACGCGGCGGTCGGCCGGGCCCAGGGCCTGCTCCAGCTAGGTAATAATTGGGCTTTATTTTATGGTTTGTGTATTTTAAGATTGTGAGAAATGGCTCTGCTGAATAAATCATTCATACATTTAGAGTGATTACCGGAGCGGGAAGTGGGAAGCTGGATCACCCAAGATAGATTACCCATAATGCATTTCAAGAAGGCAACTAATTAGCAGAAGAAAGGTCAAGTAAAACCAGAAAGTGATTAGAGAGAGGAGACGGCAAAAGGAGAAAAAGAGAGGGAGAGAAAGAGAGAAAGAGCAAGAAAGTAAGAAAAGCGGGCAACGAAATAGAGAGAGCGAGAACGCTCACATGCTCACATACATTTAGTCGCTTTTGGAATGTTGCCAAATGCCTCTTTTTTTTGCCACTGTAACTGAAAGCGGTTGCTTCAATATTTAATGAAATGCTTATGTTGTGGCACCTGGACACATCCGCAGCCACGCTGAACTGTTGCCTCCCAAGTGGGTCATTACCGTAGCCATTTGCAAAGGGCGCAGGCCTCTTTCTGCCCACAGTGACGCCAGTCTTCAGGAATCTGCTGCAAAACAGCAGGGGCTGGGGGGTTTGCCGCTCATCTACCGGGAGGACAGAGCAGAGGGTGAAAAACAAGCCGGAGGAGGAAAAAAAAGAGAGAGAGAGAGAGAAAAAAAGGCCCACGGCACCAGCCAGCAGCAGGAGGCCAGCTCCTCCCAGCGAGCCCTGCTACGCCACGTCCTGCAGTAAGACCTGCCGGCTACACCCACAGACTCCAGCCCTGCACCGTCAGACTGCCAGGTCACGCATGCAGGAGATCACAGACGCACGTCTATGTCTGCATTGTAGCACGCCGCCTTTTTTTTCCTGTTGTTGCTACCACAATCACTCCCCCCCCTCCACCACCACCACCACCACCCACCTCCCTTAATGATCCAATGCATCAGTACCATCAGCCATCAACAGGGAGCAGATGTCCTACGTTAGCGCATCCTTCTCTGGGGCCAGGAGCAGCACTTTAAAAAACATTAGTCTGTGGACTCCTGGCTGGCTTGCCGAGGCCTGCCGCCCGTTTGCACCGGCAGGTGATCCCAGGGCCTAATGGAATTTAATTACTCCAGCCGCATTAATCACACCTACAGTGGAGAACCCGCTATTTTATCACCACTCTTAGGGGTTATTAGTACAAATACACTGTCAAACTGCATTATGTGAGCGTCGTTTCAGGTGCCATTCCTAGCACATTTATTAAACTCTATATCGATATCTATCAGTGGACTGTGTTTGGGAATGCGCATTAGCATGTTGGATGAAGTTTCCCATGAGCAGGTCAGTGAGGCCAGTAAAAAAGTTTCACTTCATTAATTTTGTCCTGTCGGTTATGCCCATCTCAGGGGGCCGGCACGGGCAGTCCAGAGACAAGTGAAAGGTCAAAGGTGAACAGTTGTTTATCTTCAGATCTTTTTAAGCTTCCCACTGTAGTTTAACAGTGTTTCACGATAGAATATTGCAAACTGAAGGCCCAACAGCAAAACATTGGGTGTGCTGACGTTGTTCCACACACATAAACGCACATGCAATAATCCAGATTAAAAGCACCAGAGTTTGGCATCTCTTATGAAACACTTATGACCTTTTGTCCTACTTGAACAGGGCGTACAAATTGTGGCTTGTATAAGACAGAAAGACACCATGTAACATCATTTCCTAGTAACTGTTTCAGATTACTACCTGGTGTGAATAATTCATAAGAGGTATTACATTCACACTCCTGTCCTGCTGGTCTTCATAATCTGTGGTAAATTAACACACACAACACATGTTCAATCCAAAGGAGCGAGCAGAATTCTGAGCAACTCAGTTTTATTCCTTTCTAAACACTCACCCAAGGACCAGGTGCTGGTTTCTTCCGTTTTAATTATTATTCCTGGTCATGAATAGAAATCAATAAGAGGAATCTCTCGCCTCTCGTTATCCTGTTGCCCGTATTTTATAGTAAAATAAAACGGTGTAATAATAAAGTATGGAATTTGAGCTCTGCTGCTCTGGATACTCAAAGGTCAGGAAAATTAATTTTACTGACTTTAGAGAGAGGGGGAGTGAGGGACGGGAAAGAAAGGATGGAGTGAAAGCACAATAAAGCTTGTGTAATACGAAACATTTTAGCAGCAGGTCTTTCTCCATTCATCATCCTGTGGAATCTCCATCGTCTGCTTCTGCCTAGTTCCAAGTGACCATTCAGCAAACAGAGCTTCAAGCACTCACAGCGCTCTCGTTTTCACACAGTCACAACAGAATGAGACATGGATCCTCTGCTTGGAGATCTGCAACTCCAGAAAACTGGAGTTCTTTTTTAAGAGTGATTTTTTTATGCACTGAAAGTTTTACTTTTTATGCAGTAAAAAAAAAGTTTTACTTTGATATGTCAGTTGACCTGTAATTTATAAATACAACTACAGTGAATTTCACTACAGTGAATTTGAGGATTCTCAAAAGACACCAATGGGGATTAAAATCAATCTTTTGGTTTTTGGGCAAGTGCGTTTCCGCACTTAAAACGGGCAGCTCTGTTCTGCACAACCAAAGCACAAAGGGTTATTGAGCCTGACATAAAATATGACTGCTTTGAAAACAGCATACACACAGAAAAAAAACACAGGCATCAATGCAAGGGCCTTTAGCTCTACTTTGATCTGGATACACCTATCAATGTAAACAAATAGCACGATCTGGATCTGAAACAGAGTTAGCCGTCTCCCAAACCAGTAAACACTGCACTTGGCTTAGCCTATGGCATCTACAGAAATAAGATGGGTGCTTTTAACAAAAGTATATGAAGAAAAAGCCATGAAGGCGCGGGCTCAAGGCTATATAGTTGAGATTATTGGTGCATGTGTGACGGTGAGGGAGTGTGTGTCGGGTGGGTGGAGGGGGGGCCTGACACACACAGTTGCTACACGGGGTGTTCAGTGTGAGGATGTGAGAAGCAGTGAGTGGTGGAACCTTCTGGATCTCTGCCACTCATCTGGCCACCTTCCTAACCAGGGCAGAAAATCAAACAAGGAGGAAAGAATTAAATAAAAGCGAAAAGAAAAATGATTTCTTATAAATAGCAGAGTTCGCCAGAAGGCATAGGAAATGAGAGCAGCAAGGCGCGGGAGAGGAGCCTGAGTTTGACACGGGTCTTAAAATTGAGAGAGGGGGCGGAATCAGAGACCTGCTGCACAAAATGATTCCAACCAAAGCAAGGATTAGTGTTCCTGCCTCCACAGCCAAGATTCTCCAGAACAACTAATCACCTTCAAGTTCGCTCCTTTTTTCCCTCGCCCCTCTCTCTCTCCCTCTCCCTCCCCCCCCCCCTCTCTCTCTCTCTCTGTCTGTGCCTTTCCCTTTAAGGTATCATTTCACCTCCCTCAGTCATTATGGCTAAAATTAAGCCGAGAATGTTCTGCCATTGTCGATTAGACCCGTCCCTGGCTGGGCGCTCGGGAGAGGGTGTCGTGTCACCGCGCGAGAGCGGCGGCGTCAGGCTGGGCGGAGCGCGTGCGTCTGTGCCGTAAAGCGCCCCGCTCGCGCCCTTCACTGCCGTGGCGGAGTAGACGCTCATCGCGACAATCGGTCTGATGCGGCGGACAGCAAACGGCCGTCCGCCGCGAGGCAGCGAATGAGTCACGGTGCACCATCTCCCAGACTGCTTTGTGTGAACGTGGTAACAGATGCCTAACACTTTTTTTTAACTGAACAAGTGTAATACAAGTTGAGTTATAAATAACAATTGACAATGTAGGTGCAAGTAAACATAAGACAATTAGAAACATTGTGTGATAAAAATCTAGTTAAAATCACAACCATTTATAATGGTCTACAAATAAAAAATTAGCCTGAATACATTTGCGGTAAAACAACCCTTTGCGCACCAGTCCACTGGATGTACTACTAATCAATTAGCTTAGTGCAATACAACAGACAAGCAGTTATTTGTTGTGTCTATTTAGAACAACACAAAATGTCAACATCAGCATATCTGTGCGACCAATATTCACTCTGTAACCCAGTTACTGCCAGAGAAGAAAGAAAAATGAATCTATAATGAGTTCTTTCAAGGAGGCATCAGGAGTGGGATAGCTGGACTTCATCAGTGGATCAGAAGGTCTGCATGCACCTGATAAAAGATCAACATCACCCCAACTCACCACAGCCAAACAGAGCCCAGCCAACAGATACAATCATAATCTAATAATCATAACTGATCATAACATAACCTCCCGAGAACAACGCGTGTCAAATTAATTTCAACAGAGATAGACATGGTATAAGTTTAAAAAAGGAGATCTAAAGGCAACCTAACTGTCTTCTTTATGTTTGGTGCTGAAGATGAAGATGTGGGTTATATGAAGTCCAGTCTAGCCATGTCCCCCGACTCTCTGCCCGGAGACTACAGGGAGTCAAATGAATCAGACCACACTCGCAAATGACTGGCAAATATGCAAGTAATTTACCGTTAAATTCTGTAACAGAAAAGCCTAATTGTACAGCATGTCCAGCCTAATTGAATTGTGCTACATGTGCATTGCTGTTATGGAAATAAAAGTGACAGCAGTGATGGGAGGTTGAGAGGAGAAGACTGGAAAGGAAACATTAAAACAATGCAGTGAGAAGATGGCATGAAGGTAAGACCATGTTGAACAAAATGCCATGCTACTGTTATACGTGCTAAAAGTCAAAGGAATGGAAAAACTGTCATTGCTAATTACCTTTAACATGACAATTAATGTACAAAGAATTATTTTTTCCAACATTGGCCATAATATCAGATCATTTTAGTTTAAGTTTATGTAATTTAAACAAGTTAAATACATAGAATATAAAAATTTTAGCCCAGTAAAATTCACATCAAAACTAGCTATACATTTACCAAAAAATACAACATAATTAAGAGTGAGGTACAGAACAATTGACCTTGCTTCGGCCCAAACCTGGCTGCTGTTTGAAAAGCACTCCCTCTGCTGGCCAGAGGCTAAAGTGCAACTGACCTCAGCACTGGCCTCTGGTCAGGAACAAAGTCTCTATCCTGGACAAAATCATTTATGTAAGGTGGAGACCTGAAGTGAGATTACCCCTACACACACAGTAGAGAACAGCTGCCTCACACACTTCTATCTTTGCTCACTGCACACTCTTGAAAAGTCACGAACCTCCATCTGTCAATCACTACACTGAACATACAATAACATGAACAGTACGGAGATGTGGCATCACTATGACAAAGATATTCTGAAGTAATTTTGCAATGACCCTAATTTTTACTTTTGACTCATACAAAAAGGGATGAGTGGAACAATTATTACGAAGCTCCCGTGTTCTATTATCATTATACTTCATCAGCAGGATTTTTAATACATGCTAAATCAACTTTTTTTTTCTCAAATCTATTCCCCCCCCCCAAAAGAAATTCAAATTAAATTAAATCCCTGTAAAACAAAAAGTGTTGAAATGTACAAGAATCTGTTCCAGGTGATCTTTGGCAGTAGCGCGGTGGGAGGAGATGTGCATTTCTCCAGAGATGGGCACATTTAATGCCTCCTTTGTTTTCATTCCTCTGCCACCATGGCGAGGTCCTTTCATGAAGACACCTTGACTGCAGAGAACTTCATCCCAGTGTGGAGGATCTCACCGATGTGACAACACTCTCCTTTGTTGCCAAGTGTGTGGACCTGCTTTGAACTGCTGACTGACGGCACAGAGAAGCCATTCCAAGACCGAATGTAAATTATTGTTACTTACACGTTTAACCCGCTATCCACGATAGCGTTCAGGCAAGTTGAGGAATTCTGAAATCATGTTGCCCTCTTTTGGCTGGTATGTGCCACTACAGTGAGTTTACTGGTCTTTTTGGGATGATAATTACAAAGGCTTAAAGCATGTGAAAAGGTATAATATGTTTTAAGGCAAGAATATACAGCTGCTCACTTTAAAAATGCACCACAACCTGCAAACATCTGATGCGCCAGGCAGTTCTGGAACACCAACTTACTACAACTCAGCACACCTAGTGACATATTGGTTGCACCGTAAAAAATTCAGCCGAGCATGTTAATCAATATAAACGCATCCGAATCTGAGCATGCCTGATGCAAATGAACAGAATTAGAGGCAGCAATTCCAAGAATCCACATTTGTAACAACGGCGACGTCTCACCAAAACAGCAGCGTGATTAAAATCGGGAGGACTGGGGGGGGGGGGGGGGAGTGACCTGAAGCCCCAGACAGCCACAGTGCAGCACAGCTGTTGCCACACCGGCCTCCACTCTCAATGAAACACCCAGATTCCGATGAACACCCACCCACCCTCCCCGGTTCCCTCCCTCTCCTCTCCTGTACCCCTCTTTTGTTATGCCCCGCTCATTTCATACTTACTCTCTCTTTCTCTCTCTCTTCAGTCAGCCTCTCACTCCTCCTCAGACCTGCGGGTCACTCCGGCAGGAACAGGAAGTAGCCGTCCTCCATTGCGGAGCTCACCTCGCCGTCGGTTTCTCCCAACCGCTTTGATTTTCTCCCCCCTCTTCTGCAAAGATAAGCCACAAAAAAAACCCAGGCAATGTAACTCTCACTGTACTTCCCTTTCAGCCTCCACACCTATCTGCTCTTCCTTCTCTTTTTTCTCCCTTTTTCTCCTCTCCACGCTCGGCGAAGAGAAGAGGTGGGTAGTTTATTCAGTAATCTCCAGAATGGCTGTTCTAAATAAAGATGCTCTTCAAATTCCATTATATGTCTAATGGTCTATCACTGAGGGAGCACTACAGATCTGATTTAAGCACAGAACAATGTGTGAAGGAGAGGAGGGGAGAGGAAGACGATGCTTGCTGGGTGACAGGTTTCACTGCTGAGAATTTTACTGCCTCATATTTCAAGCTGTTGCAAAAAGATTCCTTTAAAAGGCCTTCGTGGTGTTTAACACACAAGAATGTATTATAGAAAATAATATGTGCTAATAAACCGAAATCAGACACATGCAGTCCTCCTCTCTGTTTGCCCAAGACATCTGAGCGGAATCAATAGCAACCACGCTGCACATAGTTTCTCTCCAAAGTGTAATAATTACTTGTGTTATTAATCTGATCTTGATATGATGGTAATATGATAGTTAATTCAGCCTGGCTGAAATAAGTAAAAATAGGATAATCACAAATGCATTAGTCAGGTAAATCAATTTGACAAGGAGGAGGGGTGGGCGATTACAATACTGTGTAAAAACGAACAAAGCTGTAATTCCATCATGCATATCAACCAATATTTCCATCTACTCATCTGTCCAACACATATAAATATATAAATTACATTTCTTACTCTTTTTTCAGCAAAACAATATGGATTTTTATTTCCTTGCAAACAATTTTAATAAAAAGCTATTGATGGGCTATCGATCGGTTAGCCTGTGGGCACAGCTCATGGAGTCAGTGCTCTGCGATCATTATGTCCTGAACTCTAGGGTTCATTCTCACACATTTGGTCAATACTGGCTGCGTGTATTTCTGCTCCCCATACTACATCAGGACAGTTTTCCTGGGGTTTTTTTCCTTCCTCCCATAAATCAAACTCTGCCACTGAGAAAAGTGTTGAGGACTACACTGCTCAATGTTCCTACAATACAGTTACTGGGTATAAGTCAGATAGAATCAGATAGGTCAGATAAAATGAGAAAGACCACGCAGCTCTGCTTTCTCCTTACTAAAAACCCAGTACAGTAAAAAGCTATCTAACTAATCACAGTACTGGGCGGTACACAGAAATGCAGTAGTCACGCGCGCTAAACGTGTGTGCCATGATTGCAGCTGGGGTGGTCTGCTGACTTCTCTGGAGTGCGTCGCTCACAGTGAAAATGGGAGCACTGCATGCTGCCGCTTTATTCGTCTCTTTGTCAATCTGTAAAATCTTCATTCTTGTGAACATGTCTTTTAAATGTGTGAGCCACTGAAGTAATGGCAGTAAAAGGTTGGAAGCAGATCAATGCAGAATGCATTATTTTTGCCCCATAGAGACTTGGCTTTAATAATCAAAAAATTGATCCATTAGACTGAACCTGATTCTTTGACAAAATGACAGAGGTGCTGTGTCTCTACACATGGTTATGGGGAGAAATGCAATATTTTACAGCCTTTCATTTAATGACAATATTGGAGATGAGATGACCTCATTAAATCACAGATATATTTTGTTAACACAGATGTAATAAGTGTAACATGTAATGGCATATTAGTTGTTTGTATACATTGTATATATTAGACTGTACAGTAGCATGTAATTATACTTCAAATACACCACCCCCCACCCCACCCTTCCACACACACAAACTCATAAAATCTATAAATTGTACATTCATACAATAAATGTGTGTGCATGTGTATGTGTATATATATATATATATATATATATATATATATATATATAAGGTGTGAATGTCAGATTAGTTATGATCAAAGCCAAGCTGTTGTATACTGTGTGCTGACAATATTAATCAGTTTCATCCTCCCTCAAACATATACATGTATGCATGCACACACGCACGCGTGCGCGCGCGCACACACACACACACACACACACACACACACACACACACACACACACACACACACACACACACAAACAAACAAAAAGGCAAAGGCTCTTCAGGTATAATTGCATCAAGTACACTTTGTGGCAGTCATATGCAATCTTACTTGGGAATACTTAATATTATTAATCCAAACAATGCAATTGATCTTGGTTTCTAAGAGACAGAAGAAATATTTGTTAATCAGCTGCACATGTATTACCTGTAGTATGCTCATCCTAATTACAGGATGTAAATATATGCACAGGTTACAGCAACTCATTTCAGCTGCATCATGGTGACCAATGCAAAATAGCATTTCAGCAGACTGCTGCAGACTAGCAGCTCTATTTAAAGTCTGCTCTGTGAGTGCCAGAATTTGCGCAGTCTTCCTCACAGTTCTTGTTGTTCACAGTGAATACTGGGTATGACATCACAGACAAGGTATAGGTTACACACCTGCGCCTCAAGGGTTATACGGGAGTATAAGAATCTCAGCAGATGCTTGTGTTAAGCATTGCCGTGTGGAAGATATGCACGTATAAACATTAACACTTTCTCTCACACACACACACACACACCCACACTGTCATACTTCTCTTTTGCAGTATAACCTTGAGCAGCAGCTACAACTCAATATGGCGGCATTGACTGGATGCCTAAGCCTTTACCAGCCTGATCAAACCCCAGACCTGTCTGATCAAACCCCAGACCTGTCTGATCAAACCCTAACCCTGTCTGATCAGACCCTGGTTCTTTCTCGTCACACAGAAGCCCTTTCTCATTAGACCTAGGCACTTTCTGATATTTGCCCCCTATGAGATGTTCTCCTTTTCCAGCACACCCTGTCTTCCAGACACAGAGGGGGAAAAGTCAACTATACAACTTGCATGGTTTTCCCTGGGGGCTACAATCCACCCTTTCTAATCCGATCAATTCATGTCAGACAGGAGGCTGGATTCAGCGCTATCTCTGAAGTCCTGTAATCCAGGCTAAGTCTTCACAGTGTCTGCTTCACTTCCAGGAGAAGAAGGTTTGGTCCAGCACATGACACAGCAAATTAGCCATGTTGCATATTCTTAAACTGGCGTGGATGGGTGCCATGGAGATAACAGCTGAGGACAACAGGATCAAATGCAGCTACCGGTCCCTCATAACACTCCTCCCCCCAATATGATAATCTCTTTATGGACAGAAACCCACCCTGTGAAGTACATTCGAATGTGTTTGCTAGAATTCCAGCTTTTGGCTATCTGTATCCAAATGATGTTTAAGTCTGAGGTGTTTAGCTTGCGATAAAATGCAGTCCAGAGTCGTGCCACAGACACGGTGCAGGCTGCACGCACCTTAAATGAGGGGGAACAAGGATAGTGGGCTGGGACACTTTAACTTCCTCCGACATATTGTGCCACATGTACAGTCCGCATGGCTCCATAAAGAGAGCTTAATGACAGTCCAGGACACCGGCCAAATAGCTGCCACGCATTGCGTCCCTGGTCAGTCCCACACCAGGGTCTGATCCATCTCATTACACTAGTCGTTCAAATACGGGCGGCAAAGGGAGTTCTGCTAAAGCACAAAATAAGGCACATGCCAGTGATCACACAGCATAACTCTGCTCATTACGGGGCTGCTCGGGAGTCAGTGAAAAAGGATAATCACATTAGACACAGCACCTAAAATTACAATTCCATGTCATTTGAAATATAAAATCATATAATAAAAACAGTAGCACTATTAGTATTAGTAGTAGCACTATTTAAATTAGTAAAATAATAAAATTAAATACTTAACTAAATAATGTAAATAAATAAATTGTATAATACACGTATTCAACCCATGTACTCAACAGGAGCCAAAGCTAGCTCCTTCCACACATGAAAACATTTAATGATCCTTCCTCACAATGTCCAAACTAGCTTTAGACATTTGGTCCTCTCCGTATAGCAGCATCTTCCCAGAACAATAGCGCCCTATTCTCATTCAGATGCATGCATGGCGAGGAGAGAGCGCGATAAACCAGCCACCCCTGCTCTTGTCTCGCTTCAAAGGAATCTGTTAGAGAGAGAGAGGGAGAGGGGGAGAAAAAGCAGGGAGCAAGACCCACACGGTGCAGCTCCAGCCAATTGCATTCCAGAGAAGTGACCATGGCTGGCGATAAACAAGGCACAATAGATCACCCTGCTCAAAAGGTATAAAAGGACGCTAGATGTCGGATCAGAGGAACAGTGGGGAGAAAAAGAAACGGTCTATGCATTTGTTCTGCTGCTCAGAAAAAAAACATAATTGCATAAATCTTTAACTCCAAAATTGCTGTTAACACTAGTGCGGCACATGGATGTAACGATCTGCGTGCGAGGGTGAGACAGCGTCGCTGTGTGCAAGGTTGCCAGGCTTACCCTCTCCAAACCAACGCCAGAGCCAAAATCGCCTTAAATTGTCCCTCGCGGTAGCAAAACAGTGAAAAAAAGAGGCATTTAACACTCACCCGTTGTGCAGGGACTGAAATCTTTCAACCATGCTGGCACCTCATCAGTACAAGCCCATATATCCCTCCACAGATATGTAAACAGCCCACTAAGATTTCTTTGTTTGGATTTTGAAGCTGGGTAGGTTTGTCTTTGCTGCGGATGGTTTTACAGCTTTGAAGCAGGTGGATGACAAAACATCAATCTCTCTAGGCTGTGTAGCATGCACGTTTGACACACTCCTCACAAGCAAAAGCCTATATAATAATACACTTGAATCCTTTACACGTGGTTGTTAATACAAGCAATTCCATTAAGGTAATCATACAAGGGTGAATATGTAGGCATTACTGTACAAGAAACGTTTTTTAAAACAAACAAACAAACAATAACACCTAAATGCATCACTGAAACAGGAAATGTAGCCTAAATGAAAAATAAATGGTTTGGTGTCTTCAACGCTACTACAAAGGAAAACTAAGAAATGAAGCTGAACTGCATTTACTTATAGGCTATAATAAATTGCTATGTATACGTTCAGTACAAAGGCTTTGACAAACTGTGAAGTGCATAGTGTGTAAATGGCAAAAGAAAGGTAGCTGCTTTTGAGCAAGTGTACAGGTAGGCCTGTGGATTCTAAGGTGAAATCTGCCGTGAAAATCTCTAGTTTTAAAAACTTAAAACAGGCTACCTATAACTGGGCCATTCGAAAAGAATATGCCTTACAATTATTCAGAAGAACATTACATTGCCATGAATAAATAAATTAATTTAAAAAGTATTTGTTAACTTTAAAGAAAAAGAGAAAAGACAATTGCCCTACCCTCATTGCCATTGGCGGACAAGAAAAGATTAATATCACTTGCAATCATATACGTTAAAATTTAAGTACGCACTGTAGCTAAAAAGTTAAGTTAGCTATCTAGGTTAGCCATCCTGCCTGCTGACTAGAAGTCTGTTTACATCACTTTATGCTCTAGTGAGCTTAAGACATTCTGTAAAACATAGAAACAAATCAACCATAAAGCTTTTTTTAAGAATAGGGGGACAGAAAAAAAAGATTTGACTGGATTATTAGATTTTTTTTAATTATAAAGTTGTGGTAGTTGAGGAGCCGTTAACGGTGTTTTGTCCCCCCTTCTTCTTCAAATAAAGTTGTGGTAGTTGAGGGGCCGTTAACAGTGTTTTGTCCCCCCTTCTTCAAAAAAAAGTTGTGGTAGTTGAGCGGCCGTTAATGGTGTTTTGTCCCCCCTTCTTCAAAAAAAAAAGTTGTGGTAGTTGAGCGGCCGTTAACGGTGTTTTGTCCCACCTTCTTCAAAAAAAAAAGTTGTGGTAGTTGAGGAGCCGTTAACGGTGTTTTGTCCCCCCTTCTTCTTCAAATAAAGTTGTGGTAGTTGAGCGGCCGTTAACGGTGTTTTGTCCCCCCTTCTTCTTCAAATAAAGTTGTGGTAGTTGAGGAGCCGTTAACGGTGTTTTGTCCCCCCTTCTTCTTCAAATAAAGTTGTGGTAGTTGAGCGGCCGTTAACAGTGTTTTGTCCCCCCTTCTTCTTCAAATAAAGTTGTGGTAGTTGAGGAGCCGTTAACGGTGTTTTGTCCCCCCTTCTTCTTCAAATAAAGTTGTGGTAGTTGAGGAGCCGTTAACGGTGTTTTGTCCCCCCTTCTTCTTCAAATAAAGTTGTGGTAGTTGAGCGGCCGTTAACGGTGTTTTGTCCCCCCTTCTTCTTCAAATAAAGTTGTGGTAGTTGAGGAGCCGTTAACGGTGTTTTATCCCCCCTTCTTCTTCAAATAAAGTTGTGGTAGTTGAGGAGCCGTTAACGGTGTTTTATCCCCCCTTCTTCTTCAAAATTAAGTTGTGGTAGTTGAGGAGCCGTTACCGGTGTTTTGTCCCCCCTTCTTCTTCAAATAAAGTTGTGGTAGTTGAGTATCGGTGACGTCGTCCCGGTTTGATCTCAGTGCGGGAAAGTCCCGTTAGCCTGCTGCTACAGCTAACTCAGGGTGACTCGGCCGGCTAGTTTAAAACGCCTGATTCAGACATTTTAAAACGTACAGCTGTGTTGTTCCTTAAGCCTGCTTCTGTTTCCATTCAATGTGCGATGTCTGTCAGCGGTACTGTGCAAGTAAACTGTAAAAGCCGTTGGGCTGTCTATGGGGTTGGGAAGTTTTGAATTAGCCGTCCAGCTAGCAGTATAGCTAATTTAGCGCCGCGCCAGTAGCGAGTAGACACGGTTCTGACTCGGGCTGCTGGGTCGCCCTGGTTCTGACTCGGGCTGATGGTGTAGCTGCGCCGCTGGGTCGCCCGTGGTTCTGTAGAGGTGTGTAAATAGGGCGCCAGCGGTTCTGTTTCTTCTGTTTTTGTTCATATGTTCAACAATGTCTGGTGGCATGTTGGTAGAGTGTCCTTTATTAGTTCCTCTTGATAAGAAGAAGACGGTGTACGACGGCTTCATCTCTGTACAGGTGGGTACATCTGACTAGATAACTAACCTGCTGTACTTTAAATTAACGTAGATGAAGTGAGCTGATTAAAAACAGTCAGGCTTAACACATCCTGTTAACTTTGACTGCTGTCACACAGCTACCTGTGCAGTGCCATACACACGGACGTACACACACACACACACACACACACACACACACACAAACAAGCTGGTAGTAAGAACGTGTGTTCTTTGGCAGGAGAAAGACTTCAGGTTGAGAATAACTCTGCCCTCAGACCATCAACTGAAACAGGCAAAGTATGAGACATCGTATTACTCTGTTTTAGAGCTGTAGATGGATAACTAACGAACCTAGCAAACCTACATCATGTGTACTCGTGTTCTGTGCTGGAGATAGGTACCATGTAACTGGTGTAACTACCATTTAACTGGTGCTGTTTGACTAATTCATCATAACTGTTGGCAGATTGCACTGTTGTTGGCAGCTGAAACGGATTCTTAAAGGTTATGAGCATGTCGTTAAACAGGTATGTTAAGTCAAAATGCTTTTTGATACTAAAATACTAATTAGCTGAATACTCAATCACATAATGGAAATGAAGGTAAAGAGTAATGGGTCTTGTTTGTTTATTTACTTACAGAGGTTACATCATTCTTCAGATTTGGTCAGTTTCATTTTGGAGCTAAGGACAATACTGGTAATTTTTTGTAATGTTTGTCGTTTTACCCTCTATGAGATATGTGGTTTCCACTTTTAGTGTTACGTTTTATGTATTCACACGTCATGGTGTACACGTACTATGTTTTGGCCTTATTACCATACACTGAATGTTTCGATATGCTTTCATTATTTTGGGTTAGGAAGTGGCGTTGAAGGGCCAGCCAGGATGTCAGACCATACCACCACCCCAGTACTATTCACAACTTCTCACAGAGATTGAGAGTCTTGGTTGGGATAAGTAAGACATGGTCACTTAATCTTTTTTTTCTCCTGCTTTCCTGACGTCTTCCTCTTTTCATTAATAAATTCATAATTTTGTATCCTTGAGGTGGAGCTTTCATGCTCATTCAGTTTGCTTTGAGAAAACATATCTATATAATCTATTTCCAAAATGACCTGATCAGTGCTTTGATATAATTTGATGACATGTATGATCCTAATCAACATCATGCAGCAGTTTTAAACGTATTCCTAAAAGGCAAAAATCACTCAGTTCAGTCTTCATTTGTAACAGAGAGGGTTAATGTGGTCGGTAAGCCACGTGTCAAGCTGTGATTTTAGGTAGGATTCTCACTTTCCTCATTCTATTAATGTTCAGAGATATAATTATGATATTAGCAAATGCAAATTGTTCTAATTGGGAACCCGCTCTTAAGTTTAATGGGGAAATGTCGAACTTATATGAGAGACGAGACAAGGTGCCCATTTCAGCCCTGAATTGCAGTCAGAAGTATTGTACACCAGCTCTATCTGGAAATGCACTTGAGATTAATTAAGATCCTTAATTTGTATCAGTGGTAATAGCCTCAAGTCTGGCATAGTTATGGACTCTGATTGGTGTAGGCTAGGGGAAGTGCTGCAGAACCTGGTCATTTTAATGAGTTTTAGTTGCCTTGAAGAAGGCACGTTTAGTGTTAATTACTGTAAAGATGGGGTCAATTCTTCACTCCCCTCTTATCCTCAGAATAGCTCAAAAGTGTCAGGCATTAAGAAAAATTACAGATGATCATATCATAGCTATAATTCTGTAACTACATTATAGTGAAAGTTGTACTTTTTAGAAATTAAGGCAAAATTGATGACATTAAAAAGACGACAATATCTATTTTTTTTCTATTTGGGGGTAAGCTTGCTGCTCAGATATGCATAGCTAAAACTCTTCTGCATTTTCTTTTTTTTTTCCCACTGACAGTCGATGCACCGGGGCTATGGTGGGAGGTTGTCACACCTTGCACATATATGGGGGATAGAAACCGAGGGTTTCACCGTAGTCTTTTAACACCCCACCAGGATAATGACACCTGAAAATGTTTCCTATTGGCTGTAGCTCTCGCCATCTCAGCCTAGCTGGCACTTATATTTTAAAACACATGATCTCTGGTGGCACCTGTGAGAACGGAATAACATTTGCTATTTTCAGCAGCTGACTCTCAATAGCTGCGATACAGAATCGTCGGAAGCCGGCCGGACAATATCACAGCTTACATTTTGGAATTACTCTTTCAGACAAATTTTATACTGTTTAATCTCCATCCATGGCCTGTTTGTATGCACACACACCAAATGTTCCTCCCAACGTTTATGAGCGCCGCTGATTTTGTAGTTGCAAATGTAATGCTCTCATCAATCCTCACAGCAAGACATCAAGCTGTCAAGCTGTTTCAATCATCTGAAGTGAATGCCAGCAAGGCCAGATACTTCGCTGGGTGATCTGGGTAGAATGCAGAGTAGCAGAATGGCATTCTGGCCTGGAAAAAGGGTTTTCCGTTCAGTGGAAATGAATGAATTGTGTGATTCTGATGCATAGGTTCATGTAACTGAATGCAATATTCATCTCATTGCTTTATGGAGTGTAAAGAGAGGAGACTAAGAAGTGAGATTATTCAGGAAGTGATGGAATGCCTCGTGCATACTGGGAGATGGTAAGAAAGATGGGAACATTGGTGCTTATGTTAATTAGATGTACAGTTACTGCGTGAGGTAATGGGCAAGATACACAGAGTCCTCAAAATAAAAAAAAAACAAGATTGTAAGGAGTGGAAGAATTGCTGCTACTTCACAGTGCGATGAGGGGGTAATTTTGTAATCTAAGATTGGAGAGAAAATAGGTCATTCCATTCTGTTCTATTGTAGTAGTAAACAGTGGAGGGGGGGGGGGGGTAGGTTTAGAGAGGTATCCGCTGCATAGCAGTGCTTGTCTGAGTTTTATGTGGAGCTAAGTGCGGTGTGACAGTGTGAATGTGTGTTCTTATGGTCTTTGCTGAGGGCAACACACCGACGTAGGGTGTGTGTATGCGTGTTGGAGCCAATAATGTGTTATATCCTGACATGACTCAAGAATAATCAGTAAAAATAGGACTGTGTCAGGTGAAACAGCAGGACATTAACCAGCATAAATCTGCAGTGAACTGGAGCAGTAATGTGGAAATGTAGACCTCCATGCTCAAATACAAGTAAAACATTCTATCCAAAGGAGCAAATCACTAGACCAATCTAAGGCCTCTACTGTTCAGCGATGTTTGTTTGTGTTAAAAAAGAGCCAGGAAAAATGTAGATTACTTGTGTACGGGTCTGTGTTCACTGAGTTGTTTTCTTGCAGGGTAAGGTTATTTTTTTGTTCCCCCAGTGTGAGAAGAAAAAAAAACATATAAAGTTTGTCCTGTGTCTGATACGTGAGAGTTTGCATGTACTAATGTGCACCTGTATTGTTTTGCCTGCCAGGCTACTCTTCATCGATACAGACTTTCGTACTCTTAAGCTGAGAGCAGACGACTCCTCGGGCCGCATGCACAACATCACAGTCCAACTTAAGTCCAAGGTGAGGCCAACATTACCTCAAGCATGGTGTCCCACTGAAATGCTTCTGTGCTCCGCTTTTCTGAGTTTGGCTCTCACTAAATTGTTTCTTCATGAATGCTAGAATTTGAAATGTAAGCTATTTTGTCAACATCAGATTACATTTACATCAGGTAAAAGGTCCACAGTATCCAAATTCACAGTGTATGCGCACCAGTAAACTGAGAATAACAATAATTAAAACTTTATTACTGTAAATAAATTACAAAGGAAATAAAACTTGGTTTAGATTAGAAGTTGAGCCAAGTTCGGGTGAGTGGCACTGATTTGCTGTGACTGTAAGATTGTGCACAGAGATGTAGAGGTGAGATTGTAACTTCCCCTAAAGGAGAGAGGAGTGAAGGTGAGATGTGCACAGGGAGCGATAAGGCAGTGAGTGATCTCCATAAAGTGATTACAGGGGCCACAGCAGAAGCAGGAAATTGAGCTAGGCGAGAGGTGCGGTAGCACCCACTCTGTGTACGTGTGAGGGATGGAGAGAGGGGCCAAGGTGCCTCTGGGCTTGGAGTCGTGGTGGGGTAGGGATGCCAGCGGCAGGTTGCTGGCACGGTGCAGGGTCCTGATGAGATTCAGCAGGGCGTGAGGAACCCTCTGTGACCACCTGCCCACTGAGAGGTAAAAATAGCTGCGATCCCCCTGCCTCACATCTGCTCATCCTGTGTGAGCAGAGCACCTCTCACTGGACCTCCAGCAGACAGCACCGCTCCATTCAGCCATGCTGGGTGGGTATGGGGGCCACTGCTCATCTGCTACAGATCCATGGTCTCATGTTTAGTGTTTACTGTGTATAGAATTAGAAATAGTGCTATAATAGTACCAAGGTTTTAAAAGACTGTCACGGTTTTATCTCTGCACAAGAGGAACTATCTTGGACGCTTGGGGTTGATTCAGTATGGTTGAGTTTGTGTAGTTAAACATATTGATATCAGTACATTTATTTTTCTTTTTTCCCCCGGAGTATAGACGCTCCACTAAAAGAAAGAAAGGGGAAAGGTATCCCAAGTATGTACAATATTTATCAAGGATGTTTTCCTCATCAGAGTGATGTTACAAGGCAGAAATAGAATGATGTGATTGAATTTTATTTTGAAAATTATTTAGCCTTCAAACTGTTCAGTACATTCCTCTCTGGATTAGGAAATTGTTTTTCTTTTCGCTGGCTAAATTGTTCGGTGTCTATAAGTTACTGTAAAGAAAGAAAAGAAACAGTGATTTTGTTGCCCTATTTTCTGCTTTTCTTAGTACCCATTAGAAGCTCCAGAATGCTCAGCAGACCTGCCTGTCCCACTAGTCATTACATGGAGTCCACAGGTACGCTACCTTCAATGTTTATATATTGAAGAGAATTCTTAAGATGCTTTGGCTTTTATTGTAGCATTGTAATTATCTGTTTCTAATAAATTTTACAAGCACTATGCTGCTAATTACTTCAAGGTTGGCATTTGAGGAGATGTTTATGATGAAAGGTGTTCTGTACAATGATCTTTCTTTGATGTTGCATTCATTCTTAAAAAAGATAAACTGTTGTCAGAGACTGAAAGTTTGCTCAGTGAGAGGCCCAGCTGGTCTTCTGATTTCCTGTTGCAACCCCCCCCCCCCCCCCCCCGTCCCTCCTCAAGGTCTTGGGAAGAGAAAGGGCTATCCACCTGCCTCTTTAGAACATGTAAATGATCCTGTGTGCTGTAGCTAGGTAAAAGTGTGTTTTGTAATGGAAATGGTGATCAGAGGTTTTTGGCTGGACGAGTGAGGTGTGTGGTGGCTGGCACTCTAGTTCAGGTGTGACTCTGCAGGAGTGCAGCTCAGTGAGGGCCCTCTACCCTGCCAGCCCCCTGGGGTCTACTCATCAAACCTGAGTGCACACGCTTTGTGTGTGTGCCAGTTGTGGTAATAAAGGCTGATGTTAAAAGTGAAGCTTTCGATATACCACCCCAACCTGTGCCTTATGTATATGATTTCTCGTTTTTGAAACTCAGAATTGCAAATGGTGAAAGTGTGGTTATTACCCCCAAACTAATTTGAAGGTACATACTCATCGTTGATACCACTGATAAAGGGAAATTCTATACAAGGCATACAAAATAAGTACATCTGAGAGTCGTTTCCAGAAAGATGTATATATGGAGATGTGAAACACTGAACATTTTCTTATCTCAATTCTGGATGTAATCCTCAATAACGAGACACGTTTTTTACACAATGGTTAATGCTCTTTCACAGTGTATGAGTAGGCTATTTGCTGGGCTTGATATAGACAAAAAAAATCCTATAATGTGATTGTGAGATGCCTTACAGGAAGTAACACACTGATATAACCTTGATATGGTGGTTAAAGCTTGGCTTGCTTTGGATACATTCAATAAAAAAAATTAATAATACATTTAGGATTTTTTAATGGCCCTGGCTTCCACACATGGTTTCACATGCAGGATCCTGTCAAGGTACCACTCCCCTTTAACCCGTAAGGTCCTGGGGTGAAGGGCGAAGGGAAGAGCACTGTGAATCTGGAGGTCCCTAGTAGGAGTGGTCGCTAGCATGTCGTCTGGCCCTTGAACTGAGACAGGAGTGCAATTTGGCGGCTACATCTGTGACAGTGGAGTCCTTTTCAGGATCCCCTGTGCTCTGTACGAGGAGGGAGCTAGAAAAGGTGCCCTAAACGTAGGCTGTGTCTCCATCTTGGCTGGAATACCTGGTGGCATCACCTTTGTGCAGTTGAAACAAAACCAAATCAATTAAATGTACCACAATAACATTAGTTTGTTGTTATGTATAATAGTGAGAGTGATTGTCAGAAACAAAGGACTGCCATTATCACCAGGGAACTCTGAAGATACAACTTCAGTACCATAGCTCGTCTCCCCACCGAGGATCACCTCGGGCAAGACCTTCTTTTGGAAAGTACTACTGAACCACAACACACACATCCATAGTGTTAGCTTTCAAGAGCTGGATAATCAGCCAACTCATATGCCCTCCCATTGGTATCAACAAATGGCTTTTGACCATCTGCCTCTGAATATCAACCAGTTACCACCATCATCAACGCCTAGTCCCCAACCTTGGCTGCAGATGAGAACATCAAGTAATAGTTATATGATTGCTACAGATTGCTGTCTCCAAGCTGGACAAATTGATCTTTTTGGGGGACTTCAACATATGGGTTGGGTGTGATTCCAACATATGGAGTGGTACTATTGACAACAAAGGTGTGGGGGTAAAAACTAATTACAATGACATCCTCCTAAACAAATGTCATCACAAATACCTTTTTCGTAGAACAAATGCAATGGACTACATGGATGCATGCCTAATCCATACACTGGCATCTTCTGGACTATGTAATTATCTATGCCCACAACCTGAAGGATGTTCACATCACGTAGAGTGTGCGATCAAGAACTTCTTGCTTGACAGACCACCAAATGGTTCATACCATCATGGACATTGGGCTTGCCTCAAAACACTGGCTGCACCCAAAGACGAGCAGAAAGAAACCCAAGAAGCTTCCTTTAGGAGTTGAAGACCTTCTCTGGTCAAAGCACTAATGGTCTCCCACCTCTCAGGTCAAAAGAAGAAAGATGAGGCTGCCATCTTGCCAAGGAGTACAGAGGACACCATTTAATCAGTTCCTTATCACTCAGAAAATACCCATGGGTGGACTGCCAACCCTAGAAAAGATCCTTCAAGCCAACAATAGAAGAACTAAATGTGAAACCCAGATGGTATTTCTGCATAGATTTTCACGGCTGGTGGCAAGGCACTTGCATGCACGTTTGAGGAGATCATTAGCAAGATCTGGAAGATCTCAGAAATTAACATCGTCACCACCTTCAAGAAGGGTGATAAATTGAAGTGTGGAAACTGTCACGCCATCGTCCTGCTCTCCTCCTCTGGGAATATCTTCGCCCGAGTGCTACTGAATTGTCTACTCTCACATCCTCCAATCTCACTGTGGTTTCAGACCATCTCAAGGTACTATTGACACATTTGTAGCCTGGCAAATCCAAGAGAAATGCAGTGAGCAGCAACAACAAAAGCCGTAATGGACTAAAGTGACCTGACCAAGGCCTTTGACTCATCAATCAGTAGGTCTCATAGAAGATTTTATGTAAACTCAAAGCCTACCAAATTCATCATGATCATGAGACTGCTACACCACCAGATGACCAGTAGTTTTCCTTTGCATTAGAATAGAAATTGTTCCCTTCACCTTCCAAATCCGGTCAAATAAGGCTGCGTCCTTACGCTGATCCTTCGTAAGCCCACAGCTCAGCCCTCTGCCTCCTCGTTATTTTGTGACTGATCTCTGACCACTCCCTGTGGTGTTGAGATCAAGTTCCAGCTTCACACAAGGCTGTTCATCCTACATCGCCTCAAGGCCCGGTGACTTAAGTGACTAAGATAACAGTCATCAGCATTCACTATGCAGATGCAGATCTTTGCCCACGCCATAGAGGACCTCCATACTGCTCTTCAGTGAGGCCTATTGGAGTCTTAACAACGGGAAAAACAAGATCCTCTGCCAAGATGTCTCTGGTGAGATAACTGAGCCTCCAGTGGTCATCATCGCAGGAGAAACT
The DNA here is from genome assembly GCF_052324685.1 of Brachyhypopomus gauderio. Lineage (NCBI taxonomy): Eukaryota > Metazoa > Chordata > Actinopteri > Gymnotiformes > Hypopomidae > Brachyhypopomus > Brachyhypopomus gauderio. Next base: position 7,311,068 of record NC_135225.1, on the reverse strand, counting down.
CTGGAAGTTGCCTAAAAGGCATCATTTTGATCATACAGATACATTTGGTGTCTCCATCATTTTGGAGACACCAAATTTATCTGTATGCAGACCTTAATAACAGTGACAGTAATCCCATGTGTCATCAGAGACATGCTACCAGATGACAGTCATTTGTAAAACGTTTGATTACCATTTTTCCTTAACCTGGTATGCTGGTCTATAAATGGAATCTCCTTAGCAAAAACTGAGAAATACATAGACCACTTTACTGGCTAGAATAACACCAGTTGTCTATCCAGTTCATCTGTAAATAATTGTTTTGTCAAGACATCAAAATATGTTAACTTACATGAATTATAATTACTGTATATGTATTGTGTGCTACATGTACCCCCTTCTACTGCATACTTACAGTAATAAATGAAAGCATATAGTTAATAATGCAAAGACATGCCATATTAGTGGTACTTGGATTTCATTGATTTATTTTTGACCCTGATAGTTTTGTACTGCAGCTCAGAACCTTGGAAGCTCGGTGGACATTCAGTGCTCAAGTGTCATTTCCATATTTTTTGGTTTTCATTATTTTCAGATTTCACACTGTGGTCTCAAAGTTTTGTATTTTGCTATAATGTGGTAGCAGTAAGATCATTTCATGTAACATTTTAGAGGTTTATCTTTAATTCATAAATAAGTGCATCACATTTTATTTTTGATTAATTTTCAACCCAGCTGTCTCTACTGTCATTACATAAACCACAACTCTCAAGTTAAACTGAAAAATTACAAGTAGCATAATACATTCCACAGCCCTGCAGCAGGTTTTTACATACCAGACATGCTTATTGAGGTACTTATCCTTTTGTCTTGAGAATTTGATCTGTCCTACAACAAAATTACATATTGATTCAAAATCATAAAAGGCAGTTTTTAAAACTTTTGAGATTTTAATTCTTACTATTTAATGAATGCCTCGTATTATGAAGGCTCCACCTTTTCTAGCTGAACTCTTTCATGCTTCCCACCACCCTCATGTCCCCAGGCACTGCTTTCTCACACCACCTTGAGTTAGTCCATGTCAGGGCCCAAAAGCCCTGTAATTCTCTGCCCCATCCTTTCTACTGCCCTATGTGTGCTTAAAAAAACAAAAATTATTATGAAAATTACTGCTTAAATAACTACTCGCAAAAAGGGTGGTAAGTAGTAATTTTCATAGTCACCGCATAGGTTAAGTAAAGAAGGTTATTGGTCACCCCTAAATACACATTAATTTTTTCTCACGGTGCAGGTTGGAAGCACACAAACACATCTTCTCCATAAAATACTGATTGCACCTTTAACATGTTTACTGTGGCCATGCATTTTGCACCCTACCCCCAACACTATCTACAGTTTTATAGAAGCCTCGTTAAGTGTTTTTAAAGAAGCCTGCAAATTTATATCCTTGGTTTTATTTAATTTATTTACCTCAGAGTCATTCTCTTTTTAAGTGAGTCTATGAATATGCATAGTTGACCATTATGTAGAAAAACTTAATTGAAATAGTTAACTGTGGTGAGCAGACCGACAACCGTCCTAAATATAAATCCATTGTGTCTACGTTTAGGGTTATTTCCAATAGGAATTCAATTACAAAGACGTTTACGTGGGCCATATATTCATATAAATGCACAACCATAATCGCACAACTGGCATTAATCGGAAAGTAATTGCGGAGTTTTTGCACCTGTGCAATGCTAAATTGTGTGCATTGTAGTGGCACAGTGACCCATCATTTTTGGTTCATTTTCTCTCTCGTGTCGGGATGGCGTTCTTTTCTTAGGTGGCTGTTATGTTGCGGCAGCTTACAGCTGTTAATGTATTCCACTAGTCTTCCTCACATGGGCACACAGTCAGTGCTTTGCTTTTCTGCTAGATTGCACTGGCTCAGTATTCCTTTTTTATTCATTATTTAATGTAACTCACATGTTATATACAATATTAAAGGCTTGTGTTGGTCGTAGGAGGTTTTAAATCCAAACCTAAACATGAAGCCGCTGAGCATTGAGAAAAAAAAAAAACCCATCTCCGATCGTTTGGTTGTGTCCAGTTCTGTGCATTGGGGCTGTAAGCTGTTTCCTCCTTTACAGTTTTACATGTATGTAAATGTTTCCGATAACAACCGAGGATATAATCAACAGCAGCCTGCACAAATTATGTGAGGAAAAGGAAAATGCTTGAAATGACATCTCTGAATATGGCCACACCTCTCTGATGTAATCTTTCTAGATTGGCTGCATTATGTGGCTAACGGTATTACAAAGGAGGAAAATGAGACTACTGATGACGAGGATGATTTAGCGTGCTTAGGTTTACACTTAAGTCAGTATGTTTTGGATCTGAATGATAAAATAATCTTCATGAAGGAGCTAGTGGATATTTCATTGTGATTTATGTCCTAAACATTGTCACCGATGCCCTGAAAAGAAAATTGCATCACCATCTTTAACTTTTGAACTAAATTGAGTGTTTTAGTTAAATAGGAACTGTAATTACTCTGTGTTGTTCTTGGTTCTAATAGATTTTTAAGGTTTATTCATGTCTGTCATTCATGTATTCACAAGGCCTCCACTTTGCAGTATATTTTTGCAGAAAGATATTTTAGAGATTTTATTGACTTGGACTTTACATGTTAATTAGGAGAAAAATTCTCTTGCATCCCAGAATTATTAAGACAAGTAAATAGCTTCAGGATGTGAGCAGCTGTGAGTAGCTTTCTGGTTTTGCTCCTTGTATTTTTCCTCTTGTTATACTCATATACATCTTTGTTTGCCTTGGTATAGAATAGGCATTTGAACAGCACTAAAAATAAACCCGTGGTCTTGAACTTGAGTGGAGAGGCTCTGGTGTCCAGACCGGTGTAAAGGGGGGAGGGGGGCTCTGGAAGCAGCTTGACACGGTCAACCTGCACCCGCTCAGTCTGACAGCACAGAGTGAAGCGGGTCCAAGCAGCACTACCCGTCAATCAGCAGCCGTGATTTATGAGCTGCCGCACTTAAACCATTAACGCTGCCTCATCGCAGAGCAAGCGCCACAGGAAGGAGCGCCCCCCGTGGGTTTGTGTAGGTTAGAATTATAGGAAAATGTAATGCAGAGCCATAAATGAGCTGTCTGTGGTGTGCAGTGATCAAACGTTAATGCTGAGATGCACTTGCTGTCTGATGTATGGGATATGTTCTTCCCTTTTCAGTTGGAATTATTATTAGTTGGATTCTCATTTCAAGTTCTAATCAGTGGTTTACTGACAGACTGAAGGAAAGCTGGAGAAACTTCAGAGAATTGTAGGATGGATTCTTCCTTTTTAGAAAAACTTCCACAAAGCCAGACTTCTGGACTGTGCCTATACCTGTCATGTGCTTGAAATTTCTGTTTGACTGTAGACATCTCCTCAAACGACAGTGCCTTGTACCAATTTCCAGTAGTACTAAAGACTCGTACTATTACAGGCATGCAGACTCTCCTCTAAAGTTACTGCCAAACTGCCAGTGCAGACAGTGTTAACCTGCGTATTAGCTTAAATGTTCTGACAGAGTCTGGAAATTAAGGATGTGCTTTAGAACTGTGATTTCTACTGTGACTCCAGAAAAAAGGCTCAATAATAAAAAAAAAAATGGCTCAGTGGTGAGTTACACCACAATACCACTCATGTTCTGTTGTTTTTCAAAGCATGGTTACAAAAGCTAATGAATAACACTGACAGAATTGGAATGAAGTGACTGTCAGACAGATTGTGCGGACTGAATAAGATGATTCTCTGTAAAGAACAGTGGATTAATAGAAATCATCCTGAATAAATGGTGAAGGCGAGCGGCACGATGTGTCCCAAACTGCAGACAGATGGACAAAGTGATTCTCCCCTCCACCATTTTCTACGGTATTTATTGGCATCTGTGTAAGGGAATTGTATTCTTGCCCTTCTGACAAGTAAAATGCTCGGTCTCATTTGTGTTCTTGGATAATCTTAACACTGCTGTGTAGGGATGTCACGATACCACAAATGTATTAGTACCAGTATGACTAAAATTGTAAGATCCTCAATGCCAGTTTCAATACCATTACAAGATAAAAAACAATGAGATGAATGTATGTTGGCTAACATGCAAATGATTTAACAGCAAACGCTTTAAGAATGTTTCATGCAAATACTTGAACAGTTTCTACCAAGTATTTGTAAATTTTATGTACACAGAGATTTGCAAAATAGCTAAAAGAAAACCACAGATTTGCTGTACAGTCTGCTAATATCCTATTAATATTATGAGCAGGTATGTAGCACTTATGTAGCTTTTGAAATATGAACGTTTTTCCCCACTACATCACTGGTTAGCCGAAGCAAACTAACGTTAGTCGTTTGTGAATGTTCCGTGCCGAGCATGACGAGATGCAGCTGTCAGACTTCACAAACAATAACGGTAACATTTCAGGCTACAGACATTCAGACAAAACTCACTCACCTTGAACTCTTTATACAGCTCAGCATGTCTGTTTCTGAGGTGCTTAACTGAACTCATGGTGTTTTATTGACAAATCTGGACACTTTGCGCTTTGCACTGTCCATTATTTGACCCTTCGGAACCACAGAAAACAAGAACCGTAATGCTTTTAGAATTTTGTTGGCACTGAAGTATCAGTTCTTATGACAGGCTCTACTGCTGTATCTGATTCAGTTATTTGTTGTAAATGTTGGACACTTTTAGACATTATTCACCTTTAAATGTTTGTTTTTTTTCATGATGAATGTTTTCCCAACTTTAAATACCACCCAAAACACATGCATAATAGTCATGTTTGAGGTCCATCTTCCAATCCTGATTAAGGTGTGTGTGTGTGTGTGTTCCTCTTTCCTGTGCAAGTACAGCATATGTAGCATTCTTGCTAGTGTAATTGACTAATACCCTCTTATCTCTCCTACTCAGAGCACTCTAGCTCACATCCACAGCCAGTTCCTGCTGCTTGCAGAAGCCTTGGCTGAGTTCTGGGCAGTGCTGGATGAGCTAGATGAACACACCTGGGTACTGGAGCCTGAGAAACCCACCAGGGCAGAGTCCATGAGGAGAATCGCCATCGGTAGGCTCTGCCATCTTGGCTGCCTGTGGTTTGCTAAGTCTGTGCAGTATCACAGCAACTGCGCTTTGACTTTGTGTCCCTAGGAAACAATGTCTCCATAAAGGTCGAAATCGACCCCAGACACCCGAAGATGTTACCCGAGTGTTGCCTGCTTGGAGCTGAGCACAGTGGGTATTATTATGCCTGCCAATGTATATAACCCAAATTTATGTTCATATAGCTAAAATGACCTGTTCTCGCTTGTTGAATGACATTTCACACATGATAAATCAATATCCATCAACCCCATTTGTCCCCTTGTTTTTCAGTTACCTCGGTTCATAAGTGTACATCCCATAAAGCTTTTATTACATTTAACATAGGATTGCTAGAGTAGAATTGGCCAAGCTACAGTATGTGTGCAGTATAATGTCTTTCTAGATTCAGAGAGAGATTTCGTTCAAATGGAGGTCAGTTTGCACTATTTAAGCCTCCATGATTGTTTCTTTAAATCCAAGGTCGTGCTTGGCTGACAATGGCACACAGAACATATTGTCGGTTGCCTAGCAATGTTATTCATTGATATTAAATCCACACTTCGATAGTCAAGACAGTGGCAGACGTGGACCCTCCGAGCGAGGGGTCAGACAGAAATATTGCTTTTTGCATTTACAAATGACAAACTGAGAGAGCCACTATCACATTCCTCCCAGATTGATCTCTCAGGGTGGAACAGTCATGATGAGCACGTTTTATGTGAATTATTTGAATAATTCCCTCTCTGTCAGAATGTTTGTCACAGTGGGAAATGCCCGGCTCTGTCGCCGCTGCACCGTGGCATTTCTAAGAGCAAGTCGAGATTAGTGGTAAGAAATGACATGGCTGTGCATTGTCTGTCAGTGCACTACCGTCACGTGATGGACACCGAATGAGAGATGAGGTGCAGTTAATTGAAACTGCTCTGGTACATCAGGAGGAGAACACAGGTCACGCCTTCATATAGAACACTCCCTCTGGCTTGTTTTGCTACTCTCTGGTTGATTGATGCAATTTATTCTTATTGTTTCTTATTAATTTCATTGCACAGCTGAATATGTTTACCGTTACAACAGTTTAAAATATTGGTAGTATCTTGAGGTAAACAAGAAATTGCAGTTGTTATTTTGCTTGTGCCTTGCAGTGGTCACCCCTTTGAGGAATAAGCTGAATGCTAACATGCATTTATGGTAAGGCGATTGTAATTACTGGCCAGTTGCTGCTCACTGCACAAAAGACAGGATGAAATCTCTAAAAGGTCTATTCTTAGCATTTTAAAAATTCCTTATACAGTTTGTGGGTATCTTCGTGGACATCTAAAATACTGTGTGATGAACAATATACCTATAACTGCATCTTGGGAATGTTCTGACCCTTAATCTTGGCTTGTACAGCAACCGTTTGACCTTTTTAGGTACTAATCGTTAAATGATATTTACTATACTACCATATCTTTGTTTGCATGTGTTTGCATGCAGGCCTGATTTCTCCTTTTGTCTCAGGAACCCTGACTGCAGTGTCCTACAGAATATGAGAGATGTTATGGAGATAGAGTTCCCGTCGCCTGCCACCCACGAAAAATCTGTATGTTGCATATTTTCATGTCACACACTGCCACTTATAATTAGCTGCACAGTTCAATCACATTTGGAGTTTGCAAGATCCCCCCCCAACCCTCCCCCCACAGTTTTTTTTTTTTTTTATCATGGGTAGAGATGGATCCAGATTTCCTTTAATTGGGTTGTTTACAGATAAGATCATTACAATAACAAAGGTGGCAGAATCCTCAGCACTATCAAGAGCTGTTTAATCATATATCCACAATTTATCTTTTTGTGTGTGCGTGCGATGGCTGGTGGGTTGAAAGGACGTGGTGTTTATTCACAGCCTGCACCGCTGATTAATGCTTGGCCATCATTAACATTCTGAAGAGTGAAAAGTTTACTTGACCAGATGTTTAAATTTTACCTGCCATTCTTTTAATGGATTGCTTGAGGGAAAAAAAGCCTCTAATTATCTGAAAAGCAATATGCAAACACAAAGAGTGGAGTGGAGGGGTGTAGAGGAGAACTGAGCAGGGGAGGGGGGGACAGGGGGAAGATGTATGAAGCCTCTCCAGTCTCGCTCTGGCATCTCGCTAAGGAGGAGGATTCTGTGAAGTGGGGGTCAAGTACACACAGGGTTGATAAGCCCACCTGAGTCTTCTCACCCTGTGGAAACAAACATGAACCTCCATGCATTGTGGCCCCTCAGCTAGTGGGAACAGAGGGTTGAGAGATGGAGGCGAATGTGGATAAGCAGATGCAGGTTTTAGATGGGAGTCGTGTGCGTGTCAAACCCCTCCCTTTTTTTCTTCTCCTTTTTAAAACCTCTGAACAGTGGTTATGTGTGCGAGTATGTAGCATCATTTACAGTGCAGAAAAAAAGGTTTTCTTAATGTAAGTCACTGTATAAAATACGAGTGCTTTTCCTGTCAGAGTTTCAGTGCGGAGTGTGGCATCTGCTATTCTTATCGGCTTGATTCGGCCATCCCAGATCAGGTGTGCAATGACCCACGCTGTGGCCAGCCCTTCCATCAGGCCTGCCTCTACGAGGTGAATACACTGATTTATTCATCATGATTCCTAACTTTGAACCCATTATATAAAGATCTGTCACAGCTGGCTAGATTGCCATTTCTAATTCACATAATCAGAAAACGTGTTTTCTCTATCGTGCACACTTCATCGGGCTTCCCCTATTGTTCTCAGTGGCTGAGAGGTTTGCCCACCAGTCGCCAAAGTTTTAACGTTGTGTTTGGAGAATGTCCGTACTGCAGCAAGGTAAGGCCCCATTTCACCTCCACTGATGCTTAGCATCCAGTCCATGTAGCAAATCTATTTAAACTAGTGGTGGGACTTTAACTCGTTTATTTCGATTAATTAATTACAGGAAAATGAACGCACTAAAAAAATTAACGCATGAGAAACTTTTGCACGAGTTCCGGGCATACAGATTATATGGACACTCATGATCATGATGGAGATGACTGAAGAGGCTACGCTGGTGGATGGGAAATATAAATATAAGAAACTTCCAGATGGAAGTACAAACACAAATAGTGTTATTTACACTTTATGTAGGAAGGAGTTCGCTTATCACAGGAGCACTTCCACCCTTCGTTACCACCTCAACGCAAAACATGTTGGGGCTAACGCACAGGTCAGTAATGATAACTTAGCTGATAAAAGTATTCCTAGTACGATAGGTTGACCAAATGTCCGATTTCCCGGGACATGTCCTTATTTCACATCCTGTCCCTGGCGTCCCGGGTTTTTTTAAAGTGAGGAAATGTCCTTGGTTTTAAATGACCTTCATTGGACCATTAAGACTGGATTAAACTTTCACGAGTGAACGTAGCGCGCGACTCCGCACGCCTTTATACATGACGCGTCACATTATTTGCAGTGTTGTGCGCTCTCTGTGGTCGAAGATAAAGGCTTACAAGAAGCACTGCACATTGCGTCAACTGATGCAAGTTACGAACTACCGTCCAGAAAGACAATGTCGAAGAAAATCCAGCAGCTGTATGATGAGGAAAGGGAAGTAAAACAGGTTATTGTGAAGAGCGACAAATGTGGCACTACTGGGGGACCTCTGTTAGCAACAAGAATTATCTTGGTGTGACGGCTCATATTATAGATGATGAATGGAAGATCCAGTCATTTGCTTTGAGCATGCAGAAGACCACTTCTAGGCACTATGGAGATGCCTGTGGCAGAGGCCTGGGAAATTAAAGAAAAATATACCATCTAAAATGGTATTAAAAAACATCTTCTGATTTACTTCAATTCTTCCAATATCCTGAGCAAAACTCCCAAAATGAAACAACATTTTTGGTTAGAATTTCCAGTGTTCTGAACTGTTTTCTGCACTCATCTATTGGTCTGTGTAGTAGACTGGTGGAAAAATAAACAAGATGTTGAAGTTTATGATCATGTTCATTGATTCATTAATCATTCAAACTTAAATTAATGTTTCTCATGTTAAATACTGAAATGCGATTAAAATGCGATTAATTAATTACAAAGCTTCCGATTGATTCGATTATTATTATTTTTTTTTATCGCGTCCCACCCCTAATTTAAACCTGTTTTGTGTCTTTACAACAAACAGATCATTGCACGCATGAAACTAATCACTTTATGAAAGTTCCTAATATAAACATCCCATTTCTTTCAGCCAATCACAGTGAAAATGGCACTCCCGAAACTGTGACCAGACTGCATCTTTCCTGCACCTTCTAAGAAATGTATTGCTGATATAGGCAATATCAGCAACATGTGCAGTGATTTTTTTTCTTCTAACGGACAGTGCAAACAACCAGAATAAGAAGCAGCACAATAACAATTCCTCCACACAGTTTAAGGCTCCACTGCCTGTGTTGCTCACTTTCTAATCCCTCTGAGTTGTTCCAGTACTCGTCAGTGTTGTACTCATAAGCATCTCTTCTCCACTGGTGTCCACTGTGATTAGCTTCCTCCAACCAGTTGGCATTCTGGCTTGGCTCGTCCCAGTAGGCCTCCCCTTCATTCAGACCCGTGCTGGATTTCCACGAGTTGCAGTTTCTTCCCCAGTTCTTCCTGATGTTCTGTTGCTTTTGAGTGGGTAGCAAGTCCTCATCTGTTCTTCTCCTGACTCTTGATCCTGGAGGCATCTTTCTTGCCAAGATGAAAATAATGACAAAAAATGACATTGCATTTTCAATTGTACAGTAACTAAGTAGCATGTTTAAATAGTACTTAAAAACTTATCGCTTTAGTTAATTTATCCTCCACTTGCCAAGAGACGTCATGCATATGTTATTAAAATGTTTTCACTTAGAAGAAGAGTCTGTAAAAAAAAAAAAAAACCTTAAAAAACAACCATTGTCATTTCCTATTGGTTTGTCTTTGTGGGTGTGAATGGTGTGCATTACTTGTTCACGTTTCTGTGTTTGCTTTGTGCCTTGTGGTTTGGGCTGCATTCTTTGCAGCAGACGATGATCTATGTAGTCTTCATCACTGTCTCTAGCCACAAGTCTGGACTTCACAGCTTCTGTATTAGATCGTTTACTCGTGCATCGTTTCTGTTTTATCTAAGAAAAAATAAATAAATAAATGGTAGGAATAATTTGTTGCAAAAACCCATACCAGCTTGTTGGTACAAGTGTTGTTGCTACATCACCTGCTCTCGTGTCTTTGAGTCTCCTTTGGTTCTGGAGCAAACTCTGGCCGGTAGAGAGTCCATTTTATCCCAGTCTCCATCATTATCCTCAGTCACAGGCTTTGCTCTGGTTGGTCTAACTGCAGCTCTGGCCCGACTTGAGTTCTTCTAGGGTGAATGGACAAGGAAACGTGATTTAGAGCATTTGAGGTGAAGCTCAAAGAGAGATGGATGTAAACTGGAACCTTGATAACACGGCACAAGCAAAAGCCCTTGCTCCTGTCTGTGAGCTCCCTCTCTTTCCTCTCACCCTGACCTGGACCCAGAGAGTAGAAGACCCTTCCTGATTAATGATACCCAATGCTCTCCCTGAGGTGGCAACAATCCAAACTAAATTTGGCCACAGATCACTGCTGAGGTCAGGTGTAGGCAAAATAAACTCTATGAGCGTTGGAGTGGCGTTAGGAGCCGCATACCTCTCTCGGCCTGACGCTGTTACAGGAGGGTTGAGACACAAGGGTGACATTGATGGTGTTGTTTTAAATTTTATTCAAAGGAACTGGAGCTTGACCCTCCAGAAGGGATGAACAGAAACCACTGAGAAAATATTACTACAAAGAAAAGGAGGGATTCAAATCTTAATGCCCATAGTGTTGATGCTGATCTTTTCCATCTGTGCAGGAGGTTTGGCCAAGGTCAGAGAGACGGAACCTCTTTCACTAGCTCCATACAGTCCTCAGAGAGGATTTCCACTATATACTGTGTACTGTATGTAAATAAAAAGGGCATTTAAAAACTCCAGTCCTCCTTTTCCAATGTAAGGACAAGAGTGCGAGCATCTGAATTTCCCAATTGCTTCAGCATGGCTATCTTTCCTTCCTTCTTTTTAAAGTCACAATCATACAGCCCTGCTAACAGTACCAGTCTCGCCTTCATGCCCTCCCTCTTTAAGCCTTCAGGAATTGTCTCTTTCATTACAAACCACCTGTATACGAACACTAATCAACTTCCCTTGACCTGTGCCGCTTTTCTTCAGTAAAGTATCTTTGAATCTACCTCTATATTACGCAACTCATCAGTCATCCATATCTCAAATTTAAAACAGAAAACACGTACACAAAGCAAGTGTGCGCAGCATATGAGATTCACTATTATGCCACAGGTGGCTGTGATAGTGGGACACGAGACTGAATTCCATTGTAAATGTGCCAATTTGCTCACCCTGAAACTTCCAACACTGGGACCTGCCTTATAAACCTCAATCTGACTGCTGCAGAGCCCCAAATGGAAATGAGAGACAATGGGGGGAAAATAAATCAGCTGTAATTCTGACTGACCTTTTGGCCTGATCAAATGTGTGTATTCAATAGCCTCAAATTGGGCTGCTGGTGTTTTTATGGAGATCAGTGGTTCAATTTGGCAGTGATCGTTGCTACAGTGATTCATGCGGGATGAAGACCTCCACTCCAGACCTCTCGACAGGCAATGAGCCCTTTGGCGGGATCAGCAGAGGTTGACCTCTGACACCTGGTCAAGACTTACCGCCTCATTTAGCCCTTGAGAAGTGGGAGAGGGAAGGCACCATTCTCCCTTCTCGAGAGAGAGAGACAGAGTAGGGTAGTCTGAGTAAGACACGAGATGCCCAATGTGCGTACATCTGTTGTAATACGATCTCTGATGTATATGATGACTCTAAATAAAGTGGGCTTTAATTAAACGGCCCACTGACGTTTGTGACGCAGACGTGAGCTGGAACTCTGGTGCAGGAGGCTTTAGATAGCTCTGAGACCGTCACCACTCCGTAAATCTCCACTCTGCTTTACCTGCATGGCAGGTCTCAGGCCAGGGCTGCCCGCTGGATTCTGTACTTGGTGCAGGCGTAGGAGTGAGCGCCCCTGGGAAGGGGTCGGTGGAGGGAGCTCAAACCTGAGCATCTCGTACACTCTCCCAGACAGATAAATCAGCCGCAGCCCACGAGCTGCTCTACGTGCTCCAGCCCTTCCTCATCTGGTCTCCATTAAGGCGGGGGTGCTTGTGGCCAGAAGTGCCTCACACTCACCCAGTTCGTGGCTGGCCTAGCTGTCTCCGCTGCTCTTGGCCTGGAGAGGTCCAAAGGGCCTTGCGGCCTGGCGCCTGACAGGACGTTCTTCAGGGCCCGGTAGTCTGGCTTGTCTTTGTAGCCCAGCGCCCTCACTATGTGCAGGAACCCAGCTACCTCCACTGAGAGTTCAAAGGAGAAAGGGAGGCTGCTGAGGACATTATGGATTTCAAGTTTGCACACAGTATATTAGATCTTTACCAAATATATCTGAAGACAAAAAACGACAGCACCTTTAGATACTTACATAGTTAACCAAGAATTTTTATGACTGTAAGGATTCATGTTTACAAAGACTGCAAATTTAAGTGCCTGACAGCTGGGCTAATTGCATATTGAATCACCATGTAGTGTGATGAAACCTTGAACCCATGCTCCCTAACCTATACGCAGGACCCCGGTATGTCCTTCCTCTTTATTCCAATGTAAGGGGGGAAAAAAAAGAAAAAGATCATACCAACCCATGGACCCTGACAAGAACACAACAGTGAATAAGCTTCGCCATTCAAACATGCACCCAAATGTGTGTCTAAAATGGCTTCTTCCAATTCTTCACTGTAATAAATAAGCTGCCCACAGTACTAGTCCAGTATGCAGCATCTTTGTGGCAGTCCAACTGAATGTATATCACATGCACGGCGTTGATGCATGTTGGACGCCTTATCTCTCTGCTCCAGCTGCATGCAGCCTCTCAAGGTTGGGGGGAATAGGACCTCATCATAATCATAGATCACAAAGCCACTTTTCAGGAGATGTGCGTGCCCCCCTCACTCTGTGCAGCCAGCAAAGATAATACAGGGCCACTATGGCCCGCTGATAGAGGAGACGTAAGGCGGCTCAGTCTCCCTGCCACACCTTGTTGATCACTGTAAGTAGTCTGCATATACATGCGCTCACTCACCACCCACCCCGACACCCTCCCTCTTACCTAGAGTGCAGCCGGAGGGAGACATTTGGATGACTGAGTCTGGCAGGTTAGCAATTAGCCTAAGGTCAACAGAGGAGAGAGATTAGACAATTTAACCTATACAAATTCTGTTTGTCCTCTAGGACTTGCGATGTTATCAAGCTCGAGGTACAAAATGACACGGGACACTGTTGATCATTATAAAAAGTATTGTGGGGTTTTTTCTTTGTTTGTTTCTAACTCCCAATCTATTCTCAGAATGAACTGCAGTGTCACTAGGACTTCTCTATTGCAGATAGTGAGCTTAGACCAGGATCAGAAAACCACCCCTGTGTTTGTGTTTTATCTGCTCCAGCACAATGTGTCTCCCAAAAATGGAGTCTCTAAACGAGAAAAAACCATCACCATTTTCCAGGCAATGTCCTCCACAACTACACCTCGGATATTTTAACAAAGCGGTTCAGGGAATACTTCAGGCTGTGTGAGCACGGGCCGCTGCAAGCGTGTGATCGGCAGCCACTGCACACAGGAGGCGTGCCGAGTCTGGGCCCACGACGAGCTGGAGGAGGGCGAGGGGAACCGTGCGTACTTGGCTTTGGCCTCCTGGACCTGTCCTGGATTCCTGAGCACCGACAGCCAGGGCAGAGATCCGAGCTGCCAGTGAAGCAGGCAGTAGCCCAGCACCTCCAGGTCCCCTCTTCTGGACGGAGCTGGTGGGGAGAGTAGTGACAATGAAGAGGGTAGGGAGATAAATAAAATGAGGAGAGAGAGAGAGAGAGAGGAATATGAATACGAATACTTGGTGGGAAGCGGGTTAAAAAAGAATCTTGATTAAATGGTCCGTCCATTGGCCACTGAAATATGCCCTTATGAAAAAGATGGGGAAACTGATAGAGGAGTGTTTTTTCAGCTGGTGCTCTGGCCTGTCTCACAGACAAACAGGGCCCTTCAGAGAGAAGTTGAGAGTTGAAAGAATGGGTCAGTTTCCTCCCTCCACCCAGCTACCACACACACACACACACACACACAGCCCAACGCATGTACCCCCCTCACACACCCCCTCCCCAAGTGGTCTGGCCCAGCGGCTCGTCCCAGGAACCCGATACTCGCGGCCTCTGACATGATCCAGACAGCCCATGGCCTGGCCCGACACTTTCTCTGCCAGAAAGCCAAGCAGTAAAACAAAGAAATAAATGTCTGAGGCCAAATTGTTCCCACATGTTAGCGGATTCCGTGGGGTCTGCGCCGGTCTTAAGAGGAGACCCAGAGATCAGAGTTTGTGTGCAAGTGTGCACGTCCAGGACCTCCTACACCTCGACCTCAGGCACAGCACATTACACAACTGCCATCTAGTGTAAACACACTTCTTCACACACATGTGCACAAAGGATTTTTAGCAGCCGTTCCTCTCGTTTCCAGTCCCAAAGAGAGGAAGTTGGAAGGATGTTGCCTCTTCATCTATCATCACCCTCTTGTCTATTTAGTCTTGCAGAACAGGCAGTGTGCATCTGCCTTTGGCCCGACCAGAGTTTTATTCGCTTGACCATACTAAATAACTTGAAAGATTCAATTCCTTTCAACATCGAGGAGAGAAGTTGAAGACTGAAATAGGTGGAACAAGGTTTACTGTTCAAATAAGCACATCATCAGAAGACCACAGCCAGCCAAGAATGTACTCCAACCACACATTTTCACTGCCGTAAGTGAGCCTGCTCCACGTTTCACTGGAATAAAAAAGCTGTTTAGTATTTTGGCAGAATGTAAAATGATATTAGATGGCATAGAAAAATATTACTTAGAATTTATGCATGATATTCCCTTGTGTTTATCGCTAAACTTGACTATTTAAACTGACTCAAATATGTGAGTTAACATCACAATAAGAGGGTCCCTTCATAAAAAATAAAAAAAAATCCAGTTAGATTTCATCAATAAGTGTAAATTAAAGCACACTGTCTGTTCGTGCCTGGAGAGTTTATCAACTCAATACTGTAACTGTAGTCCATCTCCTGAGAAATTACCTATTGACTGCATTCATCAAAGGGGAAAATCTCAGCCTAACTCCATGGCTGCCATTGATCTCACCATGCCCATTAGGTGCTCTGGCCCGTCAGCCAATCTCACAGCCAGGCCCAACAGGCCAGACGTTTATAGCTTTTCCCCCTTATAACACTAATTTAACAAACACAAAATTAGTTTTATCTCAGAAGTCCTGATACAAAGCGATGACCTCTGACAGACACATTATTAGGAGCTGCGTTCTGGAACACGTGGGCCACAGCATTGAGACACTGGCCTTAAGTGCATGAAATACAGCACTTAGTCTATTAGCACTTTGTGAGCCTTTGTGAGGGGGGGAGGAGGCAGCTGTGCGGGTCTGACACCGATTCAGTTTTAGAGCGAGGATCCGTGAGAATGACGCATTCCAGGCCAGACACAACACCTTCCATCAGCGTGACGCTGTTGTTCATAATTATGACCTATTGTTATTCAAATTACCTAAAGTGCTGTGTCAAACTCTTGAACCTCTCCTCCTGAATTTCAGCCATTTCTCTTCTACCCCACAGGTGATAATTAGGCCTTTAGCACGGAGTTCAGCAGGAAGCAGAGTGCCTGTCTTCGCACTCCTCACCATGGTAACACATCAACATCTAGACGGGGTGCCAGGGGCCACAAGGAAAGGAACACTCCGCAATCTGCATTCATCCGCAGGGCCGAGTCGGTGCTAACGACCTACACAACAGCTGTCAGCTTCCACTCCACAGATGAGCACACGTCCACTATTGTGGCATCAGTGCTGCTGCAGATAGCCATGACCGTAGCCAAGCAAGGTTCATCGCTTGTATTTAAACACAATGATGAGGAATGAGGACCATTAATCAAAATGCATGCAAGCAAGTTAGTGGTACTGGTTCAGTTCAGAATGGTATGAACATGCTTTGAAGAGGACAGGCCTTTGCTCAACATCATAATTATTTACTTTATTAACACATCAAACTGTGTATATTGGAATATTCAGTAGATGCTGAATTTGACAACAGATATATTCAGTACTACAGATCATGAACTTCCCATTTTTTTTCTCCAGTATGATTTACAGATCTAGTATTTTACATCATCTGAAAAGTTAAAATGGCATATTTTAAAATGGGAATGCTAGTACAGCCAAATAACACTTTATATGGCTTTGGCTTACAACACTTCATCAATATCTCCACCCAAAAACTGACATTTCGGCACTTACTTTATTGCTGAATGAGCATCCTATCTTTCTTTTCATATACTGGAAAAACTGACAGCATCAGAAACATTGCTGTTAGCAAGCTTTACCTTGGCATGGATTTAGTATTGAACTTTTGTAATGCTGGCACTATTTTGCAGGCAAGAATATTGGCTTTGAGTCCCAGTCTAACAAAACATCAAAGCTTTAATTAATGGTAAATGCATACAAAATGCAGGTTATGACTTTGACTGTTTAGGGAATATTGAATTAAGTCTGGCCAGGTAGACATGGACAAAGCGATCAATATCCAATAAAAAGACTGTATGCAATTTACAAGTTAATGTGTTTCCAATATTCTTGACCTGGAGTTAAGAGCACGGTATGCTGGGTGGAATCTATATATAACTGCCTTGCTGTAGGGAGAACTACACACATCATGAATTCATAGAAATACTATAACAGAATAACAGAAGCTGAAATAATTTTACTCTTCTGTTAGTGGACATTAGCACTGTTGTTAACATTCACAGATACGTGCAGGTAACTAATTTTCAACATTCCCAAGGGAGGTTCAGCATGTTTGATCGCACAGAATAGAATGAAAGCGTCAGCTGAGTTTTACCTACGCCCCGGTGTGCATCAAGGCTCGTGTACTCAACAGTGCCATTGTGTCCTTTCTTTGGGTTCATTCTGTAGTTTTTATGCTCCCCGTTAGGACAGTATCTGTATGACAGGCCATAATCAGCCAAGTACACCTGCGGGAGATGTAAGCAAGGTGAGGGTCGTCATCTGAGACCAGCTCAGCACCTTCTCCGTGAGGTCACACACACACACACACACACACACACACACACACTTACAGTACAGCCCAAAAGCAGTGGAGAAGGTACA
This sequence comes from Brachyhypopomus gauderio, assembly GCF_052324685.1. Lineage (NCBI taxonomy): Eukaryota > Metazoa > Chordata > Actinopteri > Gymnotiformes > Hypopomidae > Brachyhypopomus > Brachyhypopomus gauderio. The sequence continues at coordinate 7,293,662 of NC_135225.1, read as the reverse complement.
CTGCTGGCCAAAAAGCAAGAACATGTCGTTCCCATCATTGGTCAGTATGTGCTTAGAAACTATGAATAATCAAATATCTGACACTAAAATTCCATGTGTGCTGCATGCACTAATATTGCTTTTAAGAGACCCACACTGATTTGTGGACATAATATAAACAAGAACGCACCAACCTTGTCTGGGTCTCTGTGGCCGAGTAAGAGATTGGCAGCCTTAATGTCAGCGTGGACGTATTCATTTTCATGAATATATTCCAGCACGTCCAGCTGTTGAGGGCAAAGTGACGGAGGGTAAGGTTAACAGATGAATAATTTAACCAGCTCCTAATGACCCTTCATAATGACTGGTGACAGGAGGCAGGTATGGCAGCAGTGTTTAGGCTGGACTCTAGGGTCATTCCATAGGTCATCTTCAAGATTATTTTGTCTGATAATGAAAATGTTAATGGGATGTAATCCAAATGGTTTGAACATACAGTAATAATGCACTGCATGTTCAATAATGGAAAGGCTTATGTGTAAGTCGCAAGATCGTGCTGATTTATAGCAATGTTATTTGGTGTCAATGCTATAGACACTTAGAAAATGAGGCATTCTGCAAGTCAAACGGAAAAGACAAATCAGGTAATCACACCACATACTTGTAGCATGTTCCATTCTAAAGAAACTGTATGGCCAGTTCTGTTTGTGTCATGTTTAATCAGCAACATAAATGAAGAAAGTCAGCCAACCATACAAGCCAGGCAAACCCACTTAGGCAGGAATATTAAGATTAGGTATGAATGTGTTTATGACATTTCTATTCTCTTACATTCATTCCTAGAGAATCCTGGTGCAGAAGTTGACTTACTATGAGGCAACCGAGCTGTAACACTGTCTCCTTCCTCATCTGTTCTCCATTTTCCAAAAACACCTTCTGCAGGTCAGTGCCCAGCCGGTCCATCACCATGAACCTGTATCTGCTCCCACACACAGCAAAACCATAAGAGTGCTTTGCTAAAGAGCGAATATGAATAATTGCAGGGCAGTACTGTTATTGACATTATTATCAATATGATGAGCACAGATTAAATCATACCTTTTTCCATTGTAGTCACAGTGTCCAAAACCCCAGTAGGTTGGGATACCCAAAAAATCAAGGCCTTTGTCTGTCTTCCATTTGTTGACTAAGATATTACAATAATGATCAATAAATGGGACATAAATGAAGATAATACTATGCTACAGAGACCTAATAACTAACACATACACAGTTTATCGAACTGTGAAGGAAATCTGTCTTGACTGGCAGTGTGTCAGGGGCCCTTGGGAAAAAACATGTTTTATCTGGACTTTGTTCTATCTGAAGAAGACTTACAAGAAGTTGACAGTGCCCAGAGTGTAATGACAGAGGTGGTTTCTTTAGATTATTCATTCTTCTATCTAATAATATGGTTGTATGAGTGGTCTGCTGTGTGCTTATTTAGCACCACCCTTATAACTGTTCCTGTTCCTACTTTCATTTGAATATAGCAAAATCTATATTTCTAAATAGTTCTGTAACACAATTATTTATCCCAGCACTCTACACTGAATAAATCACAGGTTATGTAAGACATGTCCATCCACTGTTAATGGTACTTACTATTATCTGCTTTTGCTGCTCTTTGATAAAAGTTATGCTCTGAGTACAGGGTTCCATTTTCATTATATTCCTAAAAACAGAGACCAGTCATTTAAGCAAAACAATGAACGCACCAAAGATGTAGTGAAATGTTTTGCTCCTGTACTGCAGGTGCAGTGGGATGTTTGAGTGTTACTCTCACAATCTCCAACTAGGAAAATCATGCAGCACGACAGACCAAGTGCCACATATCAGTGATCTCCGCAAATTAAAGTGTGTTTGTGTGTTAAAATATGTTTGTAAATACCGTTTCTCTAAACGTAAAGCTACACCAGATCAATACTTAGATCAGTACTTACGACTTTAATTACATAACCAGTATCTTCTCCTACAGGAGCATCCGGACAGTCTGAAGCTGTGGCACAAATAATAATAATAAGACCATCATATCTTAGGAAACGTAGGCACAGACACTAAACACTGGACCACTGTAGTGTAAATGTAAATAATAAGACCATCATATCTTAGGAAACGTAGGCACAGACACTAAACACTGGACGCCTGTAGTGTAAATGTAAATAATAAGACCATCATATCTTGGGGAAACGTAGGTACAGACACTAAACACGGGACCACTGTAGTGTAAATGTAAATAATAAGACCATCATATCTTGGGGAAACGTAGGCACAGACACTAAACACTGGACCACTGTAGTGTAAATGTAAATAATAAGACCATCATATCTTGGGGAAACGTAGGTACAGACACTAAACACGGCACCAGTGTACTGGTTTAGTCAGACCGGTGACTGTGGATCCTACTGCAGACGTTACCCAGGTAGATGAGGCCGCAGCCCCCCTCGCCGATGACTTTACCGAGACGCCACCGCTTCTTCTCCGTGTCTGTCATAACAAAGCCGTCGGGCAGCGGGCAGGGCAGGACGCTCCTCTTGGGAGACATTTAACGTCTGTAACTTTAGTGAGGTACAAATAAACACGGACACGGACAGAACTAGACGGCCGTGCCGCTGTCCTGCTCATTAAACTGGCCAACGAAAACAAAACCGAAACAATAACTGTTGACAGTTAGCAAGCAAGCTAACAGCTAACGTCCAGTCTGATGTCCTATCCTACGTAGGTACAAGGTTTATTTATTTCTTTGAGCGAACTAGTTATCCCTGCGAACAAGACGCCAAATGTTTATAATCCTCCAAAGTTAAAAGATTATGAAAATAATCATATTTTATTTCTCTGTCAGCAAATAGCTAGGATAAGTTTCAACTTCCTGAAAGTTATATTTAGGCACTCGCGCTATTCGGATTGTAAATAACCCACAACCAATCGGAAGCAGGAACTATTTTTTTTATCATTTAACTACCAATGATTAGTGGAGTCTAGAGTCTAAGGGCGGGAACTACCGGTAAGATAGGTATTATCATAGGTCTGAATTGACGTCGATCAACGTTTCTTTTCTTTTTTTAAAGAGGCGAGTCCATGTACTGGCGTCCTATTTCAACCGTAGATTCTATGATTAGCACATGTCCATCATTCATGTGATCATCAAATTTAATTGTATTTTACATTTTAAAATAATGAACACACATTTCCGTTTTCACGACCGGAAATCATGTGATATGAGAGAAGTTGGACTCTTTAGGATTATAAGATTATAATTTGTCACTATACAGTATACATCACATTTGAAACAGAGTCCAGTATTATATAACCTACTTCCTACTTTTTTAAAGGCTAAGTTAAATACTATACCACATTTTTTTGTTGTGAAGCCCATGAGTTAAATAATGAAAGAAAAGACAAGAACCTGTGTTTATGGAAAAGACACATTCACTTATAACATAATTTAAATACTCTTACCATAAGCTTGATGAAGTCGAAACAGCTAGTATCTTGATAATTAATAACTTAATGTATAAAATATCAGCGTTTCAAAATATTTCCCAAAAGTTGGGGTTCCACTCTGGTTACGGTAAGCTTCTGGTGCCAGTTGCATATGCATCACATAACTTAAAAATGAACACATTTGGGTTTTGTAAGGGTCATAGGGCCCATCTCACTAACTCTCTACTAGTCTAGAGTGCAGTGACACCAATCTTGAGGGGCCATGCCACCATTTTCCATAAATGCCCCTTATGATGGAGATGGCATAATTGTTGTAATTAGGGAGAGCAGCTCAGGGTGGCATTGCAATGACCCACCCCAGTCCAGGTCCATATGGTCTCAACTAGATAATGAGTCTGTTAATGTGCTATGTCCATCAGTAATACATACTCAATATGGACTGCAAGCAGGCAGACTGTTATTTTGACCATGGCCATCTAGAAGAGACAGATGAGTCTTGACAGATCAGTATGCACGCCATACCATCCCCCACCCCTCCCCCATCTCTCATGCAAACACTTCATAAAATGAGTAGTGTATTTTTACGAGATGTTGGAGTAAACAGTTATTTGGATTAGGAATACAGTACACATGCAAGCTAAAATGGTCCAAACGGTTGTAAGGTACAGTTGTAAGAAAAACCTTTGAAATTATCTTGAACCTTTGAAATTATCTTGATATTTGCACGAATGTCTCCTAAAATGTGATCAGATCTTCATTTCGCAGTCAACACATAACATATTGAAGTATTTCATATCTTAACAAACGAACAGTGAAGTAACCAATTCCAACACTTTTCAGTCCATGTAAATTTCTGGGACACCTTGCTTGAATTGACCACTTCATACCATACCATCACATTATAGTGGGACTGAGGTCAGACCATTTGTAAAGAATGTTAGTCCTTTCGTTCGGGTTATTTGATCGCTAATGTATTCTTTGGCTTTGGATCATTGTCATATTGTGTGAGCCAACCATTTGTAAGATCATAGACAGATGCCCCGAAGTTCTGCTGTAGATTTTCCAGATAAAACGTGGAATTCATTGGTCGATAGACCAGGCATCCAAGTCCCCAGGCAGCAGTGCAGTCATACATTGTTTCATTCCCTGCTAACCTCTCATCAACATTGCTCTCATTTGAATATTTTCTTATGGTAGGCTCATGAACTCAGGTGTTGTTGAACGCAAGAGTTGCCAAAACCTTTTATCAGATTTTTTTGGTCTTTTTTTTTTAAGGTGTGTTTATCTGGATTCTCATTCTTATGATGTAATTATGATAAATGCCCACACACCTTTTACCAGCACTGATCTTTTGTTAAATAAAAACATGGCAATAATGTAATCACTGCAGGAAAGACAATGACATAGGATCAAATTTTAAGTGACATTCACACAGAATGCTGTGTGAATTCTGATCGGTTCACAAACTTTTTAATTTAAAAACTTTTTCACAGGTGAATTATATGGAAAGGGGCTTAACATAAGATATTTTTTGTCCTCGTTTTGACTAGCTGTAAATTGAGGATGTTTGATATTTCAGAGGCCTTGGTAAATTAAATGCTTCGGCACAAATGTTAAAACTTAGAGCTGTGTGCTGCTTGTTAGCTAATATTGCCTGTGTTTGCCCTAGAGCATTGCCTGAACAACAGTGTATTTTCAGTCTGTAAATGCGGTTTAAAGGCAAGATTATTTCAGGCTGCGCATTTCCTTACAGATTATGGGAGTTATTATCCAAAAGTAGCACATTAGTAGTCCATATAAGCATATCCCCAACCTCTGCATCAAGTTCCAATTACAAGCCATTTTGCTCACAGAATTTTTCCGTCTTCACCACATTATTGAGGCTTCAAAGCAGTTATTGTTATAAGATGTATGGCTATTCCAAATATACATAATGTGAATCTAATGACTTGTAATGAGTGACTGTTTTGCCTTTATATAAAGGGCAGAGAGATGCTAATAAAGCCTGGGTCTGCTCCTGGGAGCTTGTTCTGGCCTGGCTTTACATTATTCCTTTAATGTCTCGAAAGCCTGAGGCTAAATTGAAATTTATAACCCCAAACTAAACATCATGTAGCATTGTACTGAATCTCTTTAAGGAACACCTCTGTGCAGGTTGGTACAAACCTTTGCAAAATTGTTGAACAGTGTGCTTTGATACATCCAGTTGTGTTTATGACTTTCACATTATTCTTGCTCTTTTAAGAAAGTTGTGATATGGTATTTTAAAATGTTTAAGTCCAAGACGTAAATCAAAATCTCAGACAATAGGTAGAGATGTTAATATTGTCTGCGGGCAATATATTATTCACCACAAATGTATTTTATAAATGTTGTTGGAGGCAGTTCTCTTATTTCTATTCCATTCATTATGCAACATATGGATGTTTGTAATTCAGATTTTTATTGACTAAAATAATGTAAAAAGCAATTAAAGTTGCACTTGATGGAACAGCAGGTCACGTAGTGCTAGACCGTGTATCTAAGCTCTCTTAACAAATTTGCAGGACTTTCTGTTGTCAGAACTATATCTTCTGCCTGCAGTTTTTTTGTAAACAGACTAGTTTACAGGGTCACTAAACCAGTTTTGTAATCATAACATGTATTTTTAATTGTATTCATGGTCATTGTGTATACACACTCTATTTGTTATATGTGATAAATCTCTGGTCATGTATTGGACTGAATAATGCTGGGATTTTTTATGGTTAGCCATTGAGAAAACGTATGAGGTGTTTACTGTTTGTGAAAACAGCTGTTGTCCTACTACAGTTTTAACCTATTCATGAACCATGCCATTTAACAGCAGCAGATTTCAAAGCCTAACATCATAGTATAAGACTTGTACCCCTGTTAGCAAAACAGCAGTTTTGTACATTTAGTACCAGTTTCATCAGTGTATGTTTTTGCTTATGTCCATTTAAAAGATTTCATAACTTTATCTGCTGGTCAGACTGGGATCAGACTGGTCCTGTAATCCCTGCAGCTGTGTTTAAGTGGCCACAGACAAGTAGTGTAAAGTAGTGCTATAGCACTATTACAAACTGAAATAGAATTCCCTCCTATCTACTACAATTCCTACATTGTTCCTCTAAGACCAACTGTATTTTTATACAATACTAACCCTGGTCATGCTTGAGTCAAAGTGTTGCTTTAATAGTTGTGCAGGAATGTGTTTCATTAAGACTGAAGTGGAAGTGGGTCTGGTGAGGTGCAGCCTAAGGAAAAGTCACCCTCTCAGTTCTTTGCATGTCTCTTGAGCAGGGTGTGTTTTTGATCTGTAGGTTTTTTTTTTGTTGGGTTAATAAGCGGGAACTTGTCCTCCAATGCTGACTCTCCTGATGTGGCATTTCACATGAGGCTTAGTGACGAGACAGGAGCCCGAGCTAGGAGCAGCCAGGAAAAAGACGAGAAAAAAAAAGGGATGGGAATTAACACTTGGCAACCAGTTCTGTGCTAGCGCTTCCTGTCCCAGCACACACACAGCGGGGCCTTGCTCTGACCTGGAGTCAGTGCACTGGGCCAATGCAGCGCTGGGTTAATTAAGCTGTCTGGTGCTGAGAGCTTGGAAGCGTACAGAGAGAGAGAGAGAGAGAGAGGGAGAAAGAGGGAGAGACAGAGAAAGAGAGATTGGGAGAGAGAGAGAGAGAGAGAGAGAGAGAGAGAGGGCGGGGGAAGAGTCCTTCAGTCCTTCAGCCCAGTTACAGACGTGCTGTCCACATGGCCAGCTAGTAGCTCTGTTAGACTCATCGATTTGAGGGTCACACAGCACACAGACTGAGAAAGAGAGGGAGGACAGCTGGAAACACAGAAGTGTGCCGAGTGTGAGTATGTGTGTGTGTGTGTGTGTGTGTGTGTGTGTGTGTGTGTGTGTGTGTGTGTGTGTGTGTGTGTGTGTGTGTGTGTGTGAGTGTGTGTGTGTGTGTTTTCTGTGGAGCCTTGACATAGCTTCCCTAGACGACTGCACCCTAGCTGACCCTGCAGGACTGCCAATTAGAACAACACACTGCACAATGTGAGAATAGTGGCTAATGCCCAGCTAACTCTTTTCATGGTTGTTGTTAACGTGTGTGTGTGTGTGTGTGTGTGTGTCTGTGTGTGTGAGTATGCTTGTATGCAACTTGTGTGAAGGTTTCCTTATACATTCACACCATAGCATGTTTCATTCATGTCTATGTTGATAATACCCTCACCCATCATACTTACCTGTTGTTGTTTATGTCATGTTAATATTCATGTAGTATTCTTCCAGCATGACTGCCTGTGGTGATCTACCTTCTCTGGCTGTGCCAGTGTTGTCTGATATGGGCTAGTTAGACTATTGCATGTCTAAGATTGCTCCTCTGCCTTGTCGTCAACACCTCCTTTGAGCTCTGTTAACAAATCGCACAGCAGAGACAGATGATGTACGGTGGATAATAATAGTTTTGCAACTCCTTCATATAGCAGCCTTATTGCAGTGTTAACACCATACACTCAAGACTCTGCATTTTTGGTGTGAGTTTGAACCTGGGTGGAGAGAGACACACACATGGCAAACATAAACTGGGCATAGAGGAACAGAACATTTAAAAATTAATTTCAAAGCTTCCAGTAGATTTGTGTAGGAACCTTATCTTGGACCTGAGTCAACCAGGCAAAAGAAAAGCAGTTTCCATTGTTGCTTACATCAGTGAACTTAACAAGATTTGAGAATTTCACCAAAATACATGCATGTCAATTACGATAATAGTATTTGTTCAAGATTACCGTTTCCTTGTATGTTCTGTCTTAATAACAATGAGTATGTAGTCCCTGAGGCATTATCTCAGGTTGTGTTAATTACAGGAGCTATTATCATCCGCACATCTGCCCCCAACTCATCCACTTCCACTAGCCTGTCCTCACCCACACTGGCTCCAGAAGGAATAAAAGAACACACACACACACACACACACACACACACACACACACACACACACACACACACACACACACACACACACACACAAACAATATTTAGATAAAATATTATATACTGGTTATTGATTAACCTGATTAAGTGATGCTGGTAAGAGAACATAAGTGCAATGTTACATGTGCAGGTCTGGATAGAGATCAGGCTTGGTTAAGGTAAACCTTGTGGCTTTTGGCTTGCATTAATCCTGCCCTCTCCACTGCCTTGCAGTACGAAGTCTATTTCAGCCCCATCAGTTCATAAAAAGCCATTAGATACCATTAAACATTAAGTGTGGTGCAGTTGTGAACCTCATAAGTTAACAATCCTTTTTAATTCTCTCTCCAGTGGCTTATTAAGAGCAGGAAATGACTAGGAGGAAGAGAAGCCTGTGGGCTATGACATTTTCTCCTCTCTCCCTTCTCTGTCTTCTTCCTCAGCATTTCTCTTCGTTTATGTCCAGTTCTTATGGTCTTACGGTTTGCCTTAGAAAGAGGTGAATTCAGGAAAAACATGGTGAACACTTTAAAACAAAAAAAAACATTACATTCCACACATTAAATTATTCAGGTTTGCTTTTATTTTTGCAATTGTCTACCTGCTTGGTAAAAATCAGTTTTGTATTCATGACAGTTCCTCAGCACCAAAAAATCAATCTCAATCAAAGCAGCTAAGTTTATCATAAATTATCATGAAAAGGGTTTCCACTGAGTAGATGCTTAATTACAATCTCATTTGAATAATTTTGCATATTAATGAGTTTGGAATGAAAATCATTTTTGGAGTTCTAACTTGAGCTTGGAAACCCACAGAGATAATGGCAGCCCTTTCAAACGTATGTGATCTTATTACCAAAGGACGAACTGCCATATCTCCCTGTCCACAGTTGTGTTATAACTTGATTAATGGACTTCTGTCTCTGACATTAATAAACTATAACTGAATTAAAGACTTCATTAGTCTTAACGTGGACAACATGTTTAACTGCATCATGAATAAAATCCGATGTGATATCAACACCTCATAGCTTGGAAGTTTTTAATGAAAGTCTCTCTCAGAACTTTTTATTTGCAGGTGAGCAAAGATATAAGCATTCTGATTCTTATTTGTATAGTGTAATGTACATGTTTGTATAATCACTTTTAACAATTTCAATGTAGTACTGTGTGTAAATATTGCTATACTATTTAAGTGACAATTACTAAACAAAATAATAGTGTACACTAATGTCTGCTAGTTCCAAAGCCAATTGAAGTTCAAGCTGTCAGAACTCTTCATCCAGTGGCATAAGCCATGTCAGTTTTATTCATATCCATCCCCTCTTTGCCCGCCGTTATGAGCAGTACCGCCTGGTGAAGGAGTGAGTCCGGGGCTCACACCGTCCCCACCCTCTTCCCTCTCAGCTCTGAGCCCAGAGCGTTAGGGGAGGAGGAGCGGAGGAGCCGCGGAGGAGCCGTGGTCAGTGCTGTGCGTCTCCTCCACCGCGCTGCTGCGTGCGGGCGCCCTCCTCGCAGCAGGCCTGGGAAAAGTGAGGCAACAGCAGGGACTAGCGGCAGGAAGGGAGCTGTGTGCGGAGCTCACACGCCCCTCTCCTCCGCCTCACCTCTGTTCTCCTATTATAGCCCTGACCTTTCCCACTGTTTGCTCAATTATTAAAGATACAATTATGCCAGATTAAGTGGTAAGGGGGAGGTCTTTAGGGAGAGACTTCCACAGTATATATAAGAATAAAACTTTCTATATTAATGAAAGACTGTTGGACTCAAATCCCTATTTGAAGTTGTTTAATGGGCTATATTGATTTGTCATTCCACAAAGATCTATAATTAGTATTTTAATATTAGGAATAAACCCTTGTACATTTATTAATATGCATTAATGAATGAATTATTTAATTATGCATGCACATGCAGATATTACAATTTAATTCAGCTTTACTGCGCTGAAGGTTAATGTTTATTATTGCAGTTAATATCCCTTGATATTCCACAGTGATGAGAGCTTATTTCGAGTAAACTGTTGGTGGTAGTTTACCACATAACACCCTGTCTAATATGAAGAAGATTGATGAAGATTTACATATTTTTTCACCGGCATGGTCACTGCAAGCATGAAGAAATGTTTAGGTCAATCAAGCCAGTTTAAGTGTGGTTCAGTAAATTTTAGAAGGCACTGTCATGGGTTAAATGTTTTTTTGTTTGTTTGTTTGTTCATTCAAGGGATGCATATCTAACCTGGTGTTCACATTGACATTTCACTTAGTGTATAACATAATAATACAACTTATTCAGAAGTAACCCAATACATTCTTTTACAACAAACTTTTTTATTATATCTTTTTTAAACTTGGGATAATAGAATCTCTCTCTCTCTCTCTTTCCCTTCCTCTCTCTCTCTGTCTCTCTCTCTCACCCTCTCTCTCTCTCAAGCAAACACAGAAGATAAAGTAAGGCTTTAATTAGAGTTGTGTCATTAAAATATCCTCTTTTTCAGAGGGGGGTGAGGGGATGCTTCTGGATGGTTGGCTGGGTATTAACAAGTTCATGGATCTTATTACTTCCCCCCTCCATCGCATGCTGTCAGCTCCTAGGGATATGATATCCGATGGCTGGGCTCACATTTACAACAAGTTCATTACGGTACGGCGCCGGCACTGGCTGCTTGGGCCCAGCTGGTTGGAGGGGTCTATGTTTTAATTAGTGCTGAGGGTGTGCATATTAATTACAACATGAGTGATATTTACTGTACCTAAGGAACACGGGACAGGCTAAAGACACTGGCAGCCTGAGCTAATAAAGCCAGCCATGCTAATGAGCAAGAGAAGCCGTAAAAATAGACGCCGGCGAAATAATTCATGAAGTTTATTGATCTCCGAGTAAAGACGTTAAGCTCCGATTAAGGGCACAAAAGGAAAGGCATCACACTTTATCAAATAAATAAGCCATGTGGAGAAATGTGAGCTCAGAGACAGATTGTCATTAAGTAGGTCATGTGACTGCTCCCCTCCAGAGACTGGGCACATACGTTCACACAGTAAAAGACAGAAAAGAAGGAGGGCTAGAAAAAAATGACAGAGAGCATTTTCCTCATAAACCTGCTGAAAACTGTACTTTCCCTGGTAGAAATATATACCATTTATTTATATCTATGACATGCTGTAGAACATTACACTATGTGTAACATATCATAAGTTCTGGAAGTCCTGTTTAAAAAGTAAACATAAATTGGCTTCATGGTTTTTGCCATGATTAGGTTAATAATTTGTAATCTTGTGATTGTCTCGTGGGCGGCTTTTAGTATAAAACAGTGAGCCTTTTCTACCAAGTGGTGTATTTGGGTCTTTTTCTTGATATATCAACAAAACATATCATTTAGGTTCATGGCATTGACATTAAGTTGTTTGGGGCTACGGCACTGAGTCCATCTCTTCACCCATGTCCTGTATTAGGGGCTGGTTTTCTTGGAAGAAAAACCTTAGGGCTGATTTTATGGATTGACAAAAAGCAGCTGAAACAGATGCGGTGTTAAATGGGGAGTGTGTGTGTGAGTGCACTCTTATGCAGTTTGTGTGAGTGGGACCTCACTGGCAGCCTTCCAAATGAAGACTGTATTGCACACACCAGGGAGAGAGAGGGAGCGAGAGTGTGCTAGATGCTTCATCTTGAGTCATGTCTGGTATTAAGGCAACGCACTTAAAACAGCAATTTGTTTCCCTTGCATCCAATAAACAGCTCATTCCTTTTCCAATCAATCACCTCAAGCAGAAAGATTAAAAGTAGGGGGAAAGAGACTTGAGGCGCTGCAGGTTGGTCTGTAAAAGCACTGGTGGATCCTGAAGCCTATCTGTGCCACCCTGCTATAAAACAAAACCAACAATGCTGGAATTTATGCATTTTGAGAGAGCTTTCTTTATTACTGCAGCAGTATGATACACTTCGGCAAAGATGTAAAAACGTGTGGTTCCAAAATCCATTAACTGACTCCCCTGAAGTATGGGTTTGGGATTGTTTGTGCAGTTCTGAAGTTCTGGTACAATATTTTTTACTTATTTATTTTTGCCACTTATGTTGCTGTGAAGGGCATGTTGAACATTGCGTCAGGATTAGTCAAAGCTCTATTTTCATGTAAATCAATACCTTTGAAATGTGCAAGACACCTGTTTGAAACCTGGTGATATAGCTAAATAGAAAACTGTTTGAATTGAATAATCTATGACACTAGTATCAGACACTAAAATGATGTCCTCTGGAGCATTTGCCAGCAATCACAGGCTAAGTTACTCCATGAATTGGATAAAGAGAAAAGGTGGTCTAAGATACTCATTCTACCTCTGGATGGGGCACGGCAGATGTTTGAGTGTAAGGTCCTGCTTCTCATATATATATATATATATATATATATATATATATATATATATATATATATATATATATATATATATATATATATTGAGAAGCTTTAAGATTAAAATAGTACACTGGAATCTACAGCTTGGATTCAGGTTTTAATTCTTAGCTGTGCCACATGCTGTGCTAGTGAAAGGAAGTGAAACGGAGAGCCGTAATAGTCCCGTTCTTGATGGACGTCTTTGAATGACACTGATAGCCACATGATGGTCTCATGGCAGTTATACAGTTAGTTTGTTCTTCCAAGTGTGTTGAAGCGCTTGACATTGCTGCATGGTTGGGGTTTCGGGAAGGTGTAATGTCTTTGTACGCCGTGTCTTCCCAGTCTGGTGTTGCTGCCACGATGGGGCAGGTGTCACTGCCTACGACTCTGTTCCGTCTCTGTGTTTGACTCGGCAGTGTGCCTGACGTTGTTGTGTGGTGTTCAATGGCACAGGATTAACAGCATTTAATTCAGGAGACAGAAAGGATCTGTAAGCGTAAGGTTTATTTCTCCTTCCAGTTGTGAAAGGGTATCGTGCTTCCAGAGCTGAACTATTGTTTTCTTTTCTTCTGAGCATGACGCACATAATCATTCAGACTCCACTGAATTCCATATGGTGGTGGAAATTGTAGGGGGTGGCGTTTTTCTCATTTTACTTGCCATTACATTCAGTGGCTCTCCCCGCGGCTCTGGGAGTATCCTCGGGCTTTATCTTTACCTTACTGCTTGTCAAGCTCTTGTGAGCCGGGGCAGTTTAAGCTGAGAAAACACCACAGATGTGCCAGACATGTCTCCGAGTGTAAGATACAGAAGCATTGGTATTAGATGTGTTGTTTTATTTGTTGTCAATACCATAAAAGAGAGGCCACTAGTCTCTTTTTGGGCATGCACTTTCAACATAAACATATAGGCAGAATGGATCCTGATAAATTAGTTGGGAATGAGAAATGTTTTGCCCCATTTTAGTACACACCTGCGTACTCTCATTCTTCTTATCCCTCCATCTCTCCATCCCTTTCTGGTTCAACCTCTCTGCGTACGTGTGGAGATAGGGATATTTCCAGGTCCGGTGTTGACAGGGCAATTAGTCTGAGCACCAGATCTCTTAACTCAATGCCAGCCATCTCAAGACTTCTGTCTGTACCCAGACGCACCTCTCAGAGTCTCATTTGTTCATCCAGCTAGCCTTAAGACGCATGACGTCATGATGTTTGGTCTGGTTTGGTAATGGCCAGTGAGATCGTGACCTGTGCTGTTGAGGAGTCTAGGCTTGTGTCGGGACGCAGCTTTGGCAGTGGGACGAGACCTTTGTCCTTTGTGACGTTAGCCTCCCTGGGAGTGTGCGGAGGGGGCTGTGGAGTTGGGAGCGAGCCCCTCTCTCCTCAAGGGTACAGGGCTTGGCATGGAGGCGTGAGGGCTGTTGTCCTTGTCAGAACACCTGCTGTCTCGCCCCTGCCTCCTCCCCTCCTTCCCCAGACACCTCATCAATCCAGCCCATCACAGGGCTGCCGGCGTGACGCACGCCCCGCCACCCAGAGACACGCCCGCTTCAGCCACCGACGGACCTCGTGTAGGCCATCGCACCGTGCCACTCACACGATGGCTGTGCTCTGGCATGTCGGGTAGCCATAAGCAACCGGGGGCGCCTTCGATGGGTGAAGAGTTTTGTTGTGGCCGTAGCGTTGGCCTAATTAAGCTTCCGCTTTGTGTTGCTCCATTGGCTTTTCTCCGCCCCCCACTCTAAATCACTCTTCCTCCGTGTTGCTCATCTTCCCGGATCTTTCTGTCTCTCCTTCCAACTCCGTTATTTACCCGCCCCCTTGCTTTCTTTGTTTTGTCTAATTTTGTTTTTCCCCCCGACATATTTCTCCTTCTCTCCCATCTTAAAATCCCTTCATACCTCTCTCCATCTCTTCTTTCACTCATCTTATTTGACTCCCTCCCTTTTTCTCCTCTCTCCATCCCTTTTCCCATCTCCTCCCTCCCTCTCTCTCTCTCTCTCTCAGTGGTCCGACCGTTCATTATCCTAATTAAATCCAGCAGCTGAACATCCTCTTATCTGTAGGGGAGGAGAGAGGGGCCATGATGCAATAGGCCTGATTTGCATATCCAAAGTTAATTAGTGTGGAGGAGCAGGTGTACAGTAATAATAATTATCACACATGACAGTCACCTGTGCCCGCTTCGCTCTGCCCTTCCGAGGCTTGGCTCCTCCCTCCCGGATCCCCTATCCTCCGATTATCGCTCACCTCCGCTGATGGAATTCACTTTCTTCCTCTCTTGATCTCTCTCCATCAATCTTGCTCTCACTGTTTTAGATTGCTGCTCCTTCTCCGCTCTCCTTTCTCAAAACAGCAAATGTTTTTTTTTTTTCTACTTTACTCCATGCCATCTCATTACCCTCACTCTCACTGGTGATTGGGTCGGGCTGTTATTATTGTATATGCATTTTGTGTTGTTGTTTTTGGGGGTGTTTTTCCCCTACCCATCAGCCCTGTGCATCTGTTTAGTCTTTGATGGTTTCCACACTGAGCTTCTCACCCTCCATTTTCTCCTTAGAATATCTGCTGCTTTTAGCCTCCCAGAGTCCATGATGCTTAGAGAGGGAAAAACAAGGCCAAGACGAACCTGGCTTCTGTCATTACATTTCAGCAATGAATTTTCCTCATCTGTACCCGAGCACTAACGTGCACATAGGGGCACACACACACACACACACACACACATATAGCTTTCTCTGAAGTGTCGTTTTCTGAGATTTGGCTCTTTGAGGTTCAGCTTGCCTCTGTTCATCCTTGTGTTGAAATGCCTCTAATTGCTGTTGCTAATTCTGTATGGACATTTCACAGTGTTTCTGCTTTTCAAGCCTGCATGGCACATCACACCTCCAGGTGTCCAGGATGGTTGTGCCGTGCCACAGGGTGGTGTGTGTGAGCGCGTGCGCGTGTGTGTGCATGTGTTTGTGCATGTGTGTATATGTGTGTGTTTGAGGTGTGTTTCACTGGGCATATTTAACACTGTCACCATCAGCACTGTCACAAAGCCACACACTGATGTGGTTACCTAGATACCGCTCCCTTGGGATGCAAATTAGATTCTCGGAGGAGTTGTTTTGTTATGGACATTTTCCTCATAAACACCAGCCCTATTTTTTTTTTCAATATTATTTTATGTTAAAGAGATCACATAAATGCTTTAGGATTGAACTTTAATTAATGTAGCAAATCTCATAAAAATACATAAATCATGTCAAAATTATTCTCATATTAACTTTGCCATTAAAACTTCAGCCTTCGAATTCAGAGATTTTGAATGTCCGGTCTCATTTTTTGAAGTCAGGATATACAGGCTGTTTTTGCCAGTGGAACCTGCATAACCTCTCTCTATATAGAAAGCTGTATATATTTCAAGCACCTATAATCCGGTCCCACACAGTTCTAAAAACAGAAGATGAATGCATCCTCAGTGTTATTGTCTGTTATGTTTGCCTATCAGTCACAGAGGTGGAATAATTCGTCTGCAAGGAATCGCACTAGCTACCAAAATAAGCAAGGCCTGTCTCCTGTAATACATTATTTATCAATACAGTGAGTCCTGTAGCCCACATATCCTCTCATGTGCCTTTGTGGATTATTTATGCTGTGTCAGTCACTTGCATCATTTGCATGTTTTATATATTTAGAGGGTTGGGGCTCTTTCATGCTGGCTGAGGGGTGGAGAGGTTGGCAGGAGGGAGAGGCGGAGTCTGGGTGACAGAGAGCATGATGGGAGCTTGGGGGGCAGGTGACAGGGTGTGGCGGCCGTGCGGGTTGTTCCTGAGGGTGCCGTCCTGCGAAGGAAGTGGCGGGGTGATGCTGAGAGTGCACCCCACCGGCAGGTATCAGCCCCTCTGACTCCCCTCTGCCCCCTACATCCACTACAGCAGC
This sequence comes from Brachyhypopomus gauderio, assembly GCF_052324685.1. Classification (NCBI taxonomy): domain Eukaryota; kingdom Metazoa; phylum Chordata; class Actinopteri; order Gymnotiformes; family Hypopomidae; genus Brachyhypopomus; species Brachyhypopomus gauderio. The sequence continues at coordinate 7,276,910 of NC_135225.1, read as the reverse complement.
CTGCTGCACGGAGACATGCACATATTTTCTTGGGAGGAAAACAAAGAAGCGCCCGCACGCACATACAAACAGCCTCGGTGCGGAAGAGAGATGTGTGTTTTCCTAATGAACTTTACCTCCGTCACGCTCGGAGAGGCACAATGCCCTTAGGTCTGCTGTACGTTTCTTTATGATTAATTATTGTTATGTAATTGGCAAGGCATTTTGCATCACGTCGCGTGGCACCCACATTTGTCATCATGCGTGTTTTCTGCAGCGTACCCCGCTGGAATGCAGTGCAACCTTCTGATTAATCAAGTGTCTGCGAACCATCATGTTTTGTGTGTGTGTGTGTGTGTGTGTGTGAGAGAGAGAGAGAGAGTTAGTTAGAGAGTGTGTGTTTCTCCTCCCGTTTCGGTTTGTTTTCTTCTTCATTTCCATCCTTCAGTCAGCATGTGAATGATAATTCGGGTGGAGCCGTTGTCTTTCATGGTGTTTCGTGGTGTCCTGGTGCTGATGGAGATGGATGGAGAGACACTTGTTCTCCGTGTCCTTGGCTTTATTAACACCTCTCCCCTGTGTGCTCTCACCCTCATCTGCTCCTTCTGGTGGTGCGAGCCGGGCTTCCGGGGGAGGCGACGGCAAGCAGGCGGTATTTTTAGGCGTCGAGGATCTTGATCCATCCAGGATGGTCGGGAGGGAGCGGGGTGTGCTTTGGTGTTGTTCGCTCCGGGTTGGGAAGTGGCCGATGGCCCAGCCAACGCAGGAATTAAAGATATTTGCACAGCTGTTAAGGTAATGCTACCTCATACAGAACCCCCTTCGTGACTTGGCCCTGTATCGCAGTGCCCCTAATTCCACTCTTTTCCAGAAAGGATGCCCTCGAGAGAAAGTGCCAAGAATCATTTACTGCCACCACACACCCCTGCCTATCTGTTCTACTCCTCAAGGGGGAATAAAATCTTCAAGGCTTACAGTCCATGACATCCCCCAGATCCATACACTTCAAATTCTGTCTCTATCCCATTTCTCTTCTTGTGTGATGAGGGACTACTACAATGCACATATGCAGGTTTTAACACCTTTTTCAGAAGTTTTTTTTCTTTTAGTTATTTTTGTTAAAGAATGTAAGAGCACCCTGGAAACTGTAAAGATGACTTACAATATGTCTCCGGCATCATTACTGCTTGGCGTGGCTTCGAGAGGCTGCGTTCCAGTCCGACGTGTCTGAGCGTCCCAGCCACCCGGACTGGCACTGTCGCGGGGAAGATGAGTAGCTTTCTCTGTTTAACACACATCAAGAGATGACAGGAAGAGAGACTGACATGACCGAACGACGGCAAAAAAAACAAACGACAACAACAGACCGTGTCTAATTCCTTCTGTTACTTCCTTTTACAGCGGAATAAACAGGGCCATCTCGTAAATTCTTCCTGAAAAGTATTATTGCTGACAGGTCTGACCTCGGCAAGCCTGCAATGTTTACCCATAACTCACAATTAACAGAGACATTAGAGGGTCCTCATGAGGATTGCCAGCTTTATCTCCCTCTAACTGGGCATCACTAAATCTGGAAAAGATCCCAGTTCTGCCATTTACCATCGGAGGGGCGACTCTGTGCGCCGGAGAAGAAGAGGCTCCGCAGCCTCTACACACTTTGGAGGTTTGGGGCTGTTATGGATACGGCAGCAGTAATTATTCAGGCCTTGTTATTGCCCAGAACACCACACCTGCGTCCAGCTCACCGCCTGCATTACAATACCAAAAAGGCGTCGGAGACGAAGCGTCTCTCGCAAACTGAGCTGAATCTGTACCAGCGTTGTGATTTTGATATTATTTTAAAGGGAAGTTTATACATTTGTTTTCTTGTTTGTTTGTGCTTTGTGGCTGGGTTAGTGAAGGAACTCATAATTTAAATTCATAATTCATGATTTAAAATGTATTGAATGTGTAGTTCTGTTTTTTTAAGAAGGGCATGCTGGCATTGAAATGGGCAATGAGTCGCTTTATTTTACTTAGGAGATAAATGTGCACCTGTTCACAGACGTGTCAAATCCAATCATATGGCTGCTAAACAGATAGTGAACCCAGTAATAGACTTTTACCACGGCTTTGTGGCTAATTCCCAATTCAGTGTGTGTCAGCTTATGTCATAGCCAGAGTCATTCATGTTTTTATTTATTTCATATTTCATGATTTTATTAGATCAGTAAGTATTTTGGGATTTCAGAGGCAATGGGAACACAGGAATCCCAAGATCTGAATTAAATTAGTGTTGGTTTTATCGAGTAATAATCATTTTTACCTCTGGCACAACATTAAATATCAATGGAACAGAGTGGTTCGCTGTTTTTAATGGACTAATATTTTCTGTTTTGGCATGGCTTATCCTAAATAATTCCTGAGCAGTGTTGTTGGTATGAATATCTACTTGTCAAAACAGTGCTGCAGTCAGGCCTGAGGAAAGGAAGGTTTCCACGTAATTAAACATAAGCGTCTGACAGAGACACGGCCTCTCTGCTCAGTGCACATCTGAAGAAATAGGAATCTGGAACATATCAATAGGAGCTAGACTGCCACTTTAAGCTTGATTTACACTGCAGAGGAAACGTAAAGTAGCGCATGCAGGATGATGGGCAAAGCCAAGCTAACGTTTACAGATATTCGTACCTTGCTTGTCACATTCAATCAGTATCAGATGGTAAGCTCTTACCAAACTCCCTTAAATACCTCACTAATGGAATGTTGTCATGTAGTAAAGCTGTTGTTGTCTTTGTCTCAGGGAGATAGCTGAATGATTTGTACCTGGCCCTCTAATGGTCAATTACAAGCGCAATCCAGCGTTGATGGTGTTTGGGTCCCACCAGAGAGAGGATAAAGGGGTGGAGACGGGCTCCGAGGCCCCCATCAGGAGTGGGTCATTGCATATAAACTGGTGAGGAAAATGTTGGATCACTTCCCAGCTTCTCCCTGCTTGACTGCTACAGATGAGTTTTGGCTTTCCGTGGGTTTATTTATTTATCTATTTTCCCGTTGTTGTGTAGATGAGATGCGCCGCGGTGTGCCTCCCTTGATTGGAGGCCGCACATTAATTTAACAAACTTCATATCTCAAGATCACAGGAGGCCCTTTCCTGCTCTCTCTATTTCACACTGTCTTTCATTTCTATATTTAGTTCATCCATATTTGGCTTTAAGTAATGGAGGCGTCATGTGGTGCAGCAAACTTATTTTTCTCTCTCTCTCTCTTTGTGCTCAAACTTGGCAGATTTTGAGATCACTATTGCAGGGTTTGTTTTGTTCAATATTTGTGTCAACAGCCGAAACCCCTGTTCAGAATGTCATGGGATTCAACAGCGTGTTTCCGTGTAGGACCATGAGTCTGCACTTATGTTTGTGTGTGCATGTGTACCCGTGCATGCTCCTGTGTGTGAGTGTGAGCGTGTGTGTGTGCATGTGTGCGTGTGTGTGTGTGTGTGTGTGTGTGTGTGTGTGTGTGTGTGAGCAGGAGCAGCTGCCCTTGCCACCTCCCCATCCGTAACAGAGCTGTCACCCTGCTTTTAAATAGATCTGAGTGAATTAACATGGCACTGTGGGTCGAGTCTGCTGGGGCGCTGGTGACAGTAGCGGTGCCCTCCACTAACTCTGCTGGAAGAGGCTTTGGCAGGCTGGCACGGCTGGCAGGCCTTGCCCAAAGTGACTCTGCAGGAGCTGGCTGCCAGCCAGTCAGCTGAAGCCCAGCCAACAGGCTCGGACCGGACTCTAGTGCCGCGCGGTACGGCCACGAGAGAGCGGAAGCCAGCTTTTTCATTTAGCCACCCAACTGTTTCCTCCTCTCCTCTTAATTGACAGAATAAATGCACCTGCCATTGTGTAATATTGGGCAGATTAGTTTTGGCTGTGATGGAGGGGCTGGTGTCAGAGGGGGCCAACGTTGAGAGGACCCACCCGAGAGACCAGGCTGCTGGGAGCTCTCGCTCCCTTTGAATGACGCTTGTGCTGTTTGGGGAGGGACAATGTAGGAGGCACCTCGTAATGCAGGGGACACATCTTAACGTAGGGGACACCTTGTAATGTAGGGGACATCTCTTAACATAGGGGACACCTCTTAACGTAGGAGACACCTCGTAACATAGGGTACACCTTTTAACATAAGGGACACCTCTTAACATAGGAGACACCTCGTAACAGGGGACACCTCTTAACGTAGGAGACACCTCTTAACATAAAGGACACCTCTTAACGTAGGGGACACCTTGTAATGTAGGGGACACCTCTTAACATAGGGGACACCTTTTAACATAAGGGACACCTCTTAACATAGGAGACACCTCTTAACGTAGGAGACACCTCTTAACGTAGGAGACACCTCTTAACGTAGGAGACACCTCTTAACGTAGGAGACACCTCTTAACATAGGGGACACCTCGTAACATAGGGGACACCTCTTAACATAGGGGACACCTCTTAATGTAGGGGACACCTCTTAGATGAGTGGATAATTGTAACACAGTGCTGACTATCAAGTTCAGGATGAATACAGAATGAACAGTGTCAGTACTGATTGGAGCTCCACAAGCTCTATACCTCTTTTTTTCTAGCATTCCATGATCCTCCTTTTATCACTTCAACTTGTTGGTTGAACATGATTGGCAGATAGAATGATTTCATTGGCCGTGGTCTTCATTTTTAAGTTAAAATACAATTGAAAAGGAAAGCTTGCTCAATATGTGCATACAATTTATATATCCTACCACATTTTCACCGTGTAAAACAATTATACCTTCTGCAGAGTCCTGTAACATCCCTTTCTGACAGGAAATTTTGTGCAGCTTAATTTAAATTTAATTGGACCATACCCAACTGGCTCAGGTCAATACGAAGAGAAAATCAGGAGCATTAATCAAGATAAAATTATCAGCTGATTAATCAGTGTTCTAATTATGGCACAGTGCTTCTGTCTCTTTGTCCTGTTTTAATTACTGTACTTCATTGTCTTTTCCATATGGCCAGCATGTTTCTGCATAATGCCAGTCTCTCACAGCACCGGGAGCCATTAGTACCCTGCCTGGTGCCACCGTCCCCAAGCCCTCCGCCTCGTTCCAATCCCCTCGCACCGCTCGTCTCCTTCCCTCGTGTGCGCCCTTGCTCCCTACACACTGTCCCCTTCCCCTCATCACTTGAAACTTCTTCCTTGTCACGCCTAGGTCATGACATCTTCTCTTTTTGCTATTCATTTTATTTTCTGAGTTCTGATTCTGGGTAATGCTGAATAATATACTGGGGAGCTGCAGGGAGTGTAGAGGTCCACCTGAGGTAGAGGTCCACCTGTGGTAGAGGTCCATCTGAGGTAGAGGTCCACCGGAGGTAGAGGTCCAGCTGAGGTAGAGGTCCACCTGAGGTAGAGGTTCACCTGAGGTGGTGGTCCACCTGAGGTGGTGGTCCACCCGAGGTAGAGGTCCACCTGAGGTAGAGGTCCACCTGAGGTAGAGGTCCACCTGAGGTAGAGGTCCACCTGTGGTAGAGGTCCACCTGAGGTAGAGGTCCACCTGAGGTAGAGGTCCACCTGAGGTAGAGGTCCACCTGTGGTAGAGGTCCATCTGAGGTAGAGGTCCACCGGAGGTAGAGGTCCAGCTGAGGTAGAGGTCCAGCTGAGGTAGAGGTCCACCTGAGGTAGAGGTCCACCTGAGGTGGTGGTCCACCTGAGGTGGTGGTCCACCCGAGGTAGAGGTCCACCTGAGGTAGAGGTCCACCTGAGGTAGAGGTTCACCTGAGGTGGTGGTCCACCCGAGGTGGTGGTCCACCCGAGGTGGTGGTCCACCCGAGGTAGAGGTCCACCCGAGGTAGAGGTCCACCTGTGGTAGAGGTCCACCTGAGGTAGAGGTCCACCCGAGGTAGAGGTCCACCCGAGGTAGAGGTCCACCTGTGGTAGAGGTCCACCCGAGGTAGAGGTCCACCTGCAGGACATTAGGAGACAAGTAAACATCTTTGTTTAGTAATGAGATGCATTTAAAGCCTGATTTATAATATGGTTCTTAATTTCACCATAAGGTTGTTTCTGTGCAGTCATTTTTTAATGACCCTGTTGCCTGGGACGGATGGGATTTGACTGAGACATGCTGACTCCGTCTGTAACACCTTGATGTAGCACCTTGAGTGTTCAGTCGTCTGAGATCACTGGCGTCAATCTCCACCTTCTCCACCTCCACCCCCAATATCCAAATGTACCTTTATTCTTTACATTCATTGGTCTGTTCTTTATGTAGCTCACATGATCCATTGCTGTTCCTTATGCAACACTTCACTTCAACACTATAACCCCCCCGCCCTACACACACACACACACACACACACACACACACACACACACACTCTCCTCAAAACATGCTTTGTTGGAGTGTACATTGGTGGAGACAATGACAGAGAGCCTGAAAAGCTGTGGAGTTAATTTGTGACAGTAGTGCCATGTCTGGACTTTGCTAGGCTGCCTGTGGGGATGCTTGCTGGGGCTGTTAAAAGACCAGTGGTGATGTAGACTGGGTGCAAGACATAATGCTTAATGGGGCTTCAGGAACAGGCTGCTAATGCTGGGCTTGATCTCTGTGCGGGACCTGCTTCTTTCTTAGTAGGTTTAACCTGAAGTCCACGAGTCACAGTCAGCCTGGGTGGGGTTGGGTGGCCAGGGGAGGGACTGTGCTGGTGGTGACTGGCCAGCCAGTGAGGTGTTGCTACTCTGACAGTGTGGAGAAGGACTGGTGTGGACACTCGGCACTCTGGCTCTTAGTGTTAAGTACTGGGACAGATAGGGCTCTAATAAATTGTTGAATAAAACATGATTTGTTACCATGGGGGCTTAAAATTAGCAGGGCAAAGTGGTGATTAACCATCCTATCATACTTGCTATTTCAATTCCCTTCTTCCTCTACCCCCCCACCCCCCGTATGGTGCTATCTCTCCACATCTCTCTCCGTCCTGTGTCTACAATCACCCGCACCCTCTCTCCCCCTGCATGTCACTTAAGATCAGAGACACTAATACTTCCCATGGAGATGCTCATTATCACATCTTAAGCTAATATTGTCATTTTCAATTCTCTGTGTTGTTGAAGTATTACCCCTATGGTTACGCCATCCCTGCGTTTTGCGTGCGACACGTTGAACTGATTGCTGGATATTTTCATTCATCAAATATCTATGTATTTAAGCCTTGATGCCATTTTAGATATAGTAATCATTTAGTGAAGAAGACCGGGTGTGGTCTTGACTTCTAATTCTGAGTATCATTGCATGTTGTTGGGTTCAGCGTTCAGCCGTTTTGCATATATACTTGGTGTTTCACCTTAAACGGTTCTCTGCCTTCTCTCTGTCCCTCGCCAGCTCCTGTGCTCTTTAAAACATCTTTATTGTTTTAGAGTATTTGCCGTCTTGTATCTGCATGCTGTGTGGTGTGTCGGAATTAGACATCACTTAAGAATACTTTCACCAGCGCCTCCCTAGCTCATGAAACCTTTTTTCAATATGTAATTACTGGAACGGTACAAGTGTCTCATGCATATTCATGCGGTTTTTAATTAAGCTCATCTCTTCACAGTTTGGGCCTGTGCCTGCTGAAAAGTTCCTTCCTTGCAGTCTGTAGGTTTCACACATGCATAACTGCTCAGAGCTATATATTTGCAGACCTAAAACAAACATGAATACACACGCAAAAACACACCAGTTATTTAATAATATTTATTGATAAACAAAAAGTCTAGTTCATTTTATTCTTTTATTTTGCTTTGCTCAATATGAATTTAAATTGGCTGTTTTGTGGATAAAAAATTTGTACTCTGGTATTAGGAGCTTGAGATTTGCTGCAAGGGAGAACATTTGTAACTAAGCTTTAATCCCAAACAAATAAAGTAGCAGAGTCCAGCCTCAGTCTCTATTATGGACCAATCTGGTTGGAAGAGGATGGATCCGATCTACATTTTCTAATAGTGCATTTTTTCCCCATTTCTTTTGCAGCTGTGGTTCATGAAGTTTCCTAAATAGTCTACAGTCTAGCCTGTTCATTTTTCATTGTTTATTTACTCCTTTAATTTTTCATTTGTGACACCTTCTCCCCAGACAGACATTTACCATCTCTGCTCCTCTATTCACGTTTGTATGTGAGCGTACATTTGTGTGTCTCTTTGTATATTTTCCCATTGGCCCAGACAGAGGCAGCTTCTTACATTAGCAGACAGATCTTAGACCGTAGCAGACAACACCAGTTAGACTGCCAACAGTGAGAATTCAGACAAATCATGTAAACATATTGATATGTTTTAGAGACGTTCTGCACAATAGCCGTGATTGTGGGTGTGCATATTTAATTGAACATTGTCTATGAACTCTGCTCTTATGGAAGAAAAAAAAAACAACACAAAAAAAATACATTTGTTCAGTTGTAAACTGAAGATATCCATGTGCGTTCTGTGCACTATGGTTTTATGTTTTATTACTTGTATGTTGTGGTAGGTTTGGCATCCCGAAGCTTATAAACACTTGAAGAACTCCCACACTTATTTTCTTATGAAGATACTCACACATACACACACATACACACACACCCCGATGATAAGGACAGGAAAATAAGAATATGCTGCCATGGACCTGCTTGGCTTTAAGGTCTGAAAATGATCTGGACTGCTTCACAGAAAAGACAACAGTGCCATCTACTGAGAGAAAGGGTGCAGGGTCTGAGGCCAAGAGAGAGATAGAGAGAGGGAGGAACAGAGAGAGAGACAGAGAGAGAGAGGAAGAGAGAGAGACTTGGACAAACACCAACTCAGTAGGAACTCTCAGATAATAATCAGTTTCTCTGGGCTTGTGAAACTGGCTCATTAAGCCTCCTTTTTAACTGGAAATATAGGGAGCGATTAAGGCAGCGTTACTGAGTGGGCACAAAATGGCTAACCTCCGGCCACCCACTGCTCCGAGGTGTCTGGCAGGGGCTCCCGCTCACACCGTAATGTCTTCACTGGGGTAGCCGCGCATCCATCACCTGCTTGTTTATCTGCTCGGCTTCAGCAGCCCTATCAGTCAGTGTTAAACTGTCATGCCGGCATATTTTTCTTTTAAATAACATTAAAAGCGGCGAGCCCAGCCTGGCAGCCTCGCCGGGTCCGAACCGCACAGCTGGTCCAACGGGTCAGGCCGCCAGGCCCCTCCACTTAACACACGTCCACCGAGGTGCACAAACATTTGGGTTGTTTTTGGAGGTTTTTTTTGTGCACTGTGTGTGTGTGTGTGTGTGTGTGTGTGTGTGTGTGTGTGTGTGTGTGTGTGTGGATGGGGGAGGGGGAGGGTCAGTGAATTTAAAACTTGTGTGTGTGTGTGTGTGTGTGTGTGTGTGTGTGTGTGTGTGTGTGCGCGCATGCGCAGTGTACTGTAGTGTGTGCAGGCTTTTTGATGTCACTGACGTGGGGTATTAGCATGTATAATTAACGCTGGTGAAAGGGGCTGTGCAACTGGGCAGCGCTGGTGTCATTGGACATAATTGCTTCAGGAGGACATAATTGGGTGGCTGGTTGATTTTCAAAGGCTCATCCCTCCCGTTGTCGTGGACACAGTCTGTGGACTTTGGCCTACCGCCAAACAGGCTCTCTCTCTCTCTCAAACTAGAGAATACTCACTTTCATTTCTCTCCCTCTCTCTCTCTGTGTCTCTCTCCTGTCCCTCCCACACTTTCTCCCACATTGTGTCTAGTGTACTGTCTCTTACCCTGTTTGCTGGTGCTCTCCCTCTTCCTCATTCCTGCCCTCTTCTTCTTCCTTTTTCCATGATTTCAAGGGATGAATGAACATTGGAGATTATAGAACATGACTTTATCGAACTAGAGCCAAACTCTCCCGTGAATTACATTCATCTGTGTAAATGTACGTCTGTAAGGATCTCTTTTGGTCTTTATTCTTATCTTCTTGTCACCTTAACACAATGTCTGTCATTACTGACAAAACAAGAATATAAGGTTCTGGTCATTCAGGGATTCTAATATGATATTAGGTGTGAGTGTGTGTGTGTGTGCGTGTGTGTGTGTGTGTGTGTGTGTGTGTGTGTGTGTGTGTTATAACACTGATGTTATATGAGGCAGTCTGCTCCAACCTGAGGGACCATTCTATTATTTTTGGCAATGAGGTACGAGGTCAAACTGAGGTCAGATTGTATGATGGAGTGATTGAGAATGCATGCGTGTTCAGCACATGTTTGTGTGTTTGTGTGTGTGTGTGTGTGTGTGTGTGTGTGTGTGTGTGTGTGTGTGTTCGCCTGTCGGCAGTAGGTCCAACTTTGGCTCACAGGTTCCCAGGCAGGCCTTCCGGCTGGCGACCTGGTCCGAACATCATGCTCTGACATTTTTATCATCTGTCAGGACAGGGCGAGATAAATCTGGCCCTGCAGCAGCTCTGGCAGCGTCCTGCTATCTTGTCACATTCCAGACAGTCGGGGTCGGTGGGCTGAGCCAAGCCGGGCCGGGCCGGGCGGGGGAGCGGGGCCAGGTAATCCATTAACATCCGGGGGCACGTCTCTGTGTCTCTGTGCATACGGATTTAATATCAGCCTTCCAGGAGTTACGAGCCCTCCCCGTCCTCACGCCTGACTTGGGCAGAAGCACAACCTCTAGCGAGGGGTTCAGCTCCACACTCGGGTCTCTCTTTCTCTCTCAGTCTTTCTCTCTCTTTTTTTCTTTTCTTCGCTCTCCCGGCCGTTGCACCGCGGCCCGCTCTGCTGTCTGCCGATTGGACCTCTCGTCCCCGCGTCCTCCAGCCGCAGAGGCTGGACGCGGTTCAGGAGAACACAAGTGGGCCGCGGGGGCGCTCCCTGTCCTGACCCGTTTCTGAGGGAGCTGCAAGGTGACACGACCACAGAGCGGCATTGGCGGAGGACTCGTGTGTGTGTGTGTGTGTGTGTGTGTGTGTGTGTGTGTGTGTGTGTGTGTGTGTGTGTGTGTGTGTGTGTGTGTGTGTGTGTGTGTGTGTGTGTGTGTGTGTGTGTGCACGGTCACACACAAGGTGACATGGGGGCCATGTGCCAGATGGACACAGCATGTTTAGACTGACCCCAAACAGGGTTCCCTGTTTTACAGTTCTCCAATGAAGAGAGCAGGGATTCATCTGCATCGACACGTGCATACACACACACACACACACACACAAAGGCATTCAAGCAGAAAAAGCCCCAGGTCAAAATGATTAAGGATGAGAGTGTCCTGTAATAAGAATGCGGTCCCTGTGCCAGAGGAGGGAGACGGTGTCTCAGGTGGGCCACTTTGTGTCAGATCCCCAAACAGCAATACAGCAGAGCAGTAGAGCAATAGAGCAGTGTGCCTGGTGTGTGTGAGAGCAGTGTGCTTGGTGTGTGTGAGAGCAGTGTGCTTGGTGTGTGTGACAGCAGTGTGCTCGGTGTGTGTGACAGCAGTGTGCTTGGTGTGTGTGAGAGCAGTGTGCTTGGTGTGTGTGAGAGCAGTGTGCTTGGTGTGTGTGAGAGCAGTGTGCTTGGTGTGTGTGAGAGCAGTGTGCTTGGTGTGTGTGAGAGCAGTGTGCTTGGTGTGTGTGACAGCAGTGTGCTTGGTGTGTGTGAGAGCAGTGTGCTTGGTGTGTGTGAGAGCAGTGTGCTCGGTGTGTGTGACAGCAGTGTGCTTGGTGTGTGTGAGAGCAGTGTGCTTGGTGTGTGTGACAGCAGTGTGCTTGGTGTGTGTGAGAGCAGTGTGCTTGGTGTGTGTGACAGCAGTGTGCTTGGTGTATGTGAGAAAGTGAAAACAATTGGTATAAGAGGGAAAGTTAAGTGTGAGGACATATTTTAACACAGGTGGGACCAAAGCTGCCATGGTGAATTTACCTTCATGTGTAGCAAAGCCAACTTGTTATATCTGTCATCATCCAAACCCTCTTTTTATTCTCAGCGCTCTCTCTCTCTCTCTCTCTCTCTCTCTCTCTCTCTCTCTCTCTCTCTCTCTCTCTCTCCCTCTCTCTCTCTCTCTCCCTCTCTCCCTCTCCCTCTCTCTTCCCCTCCCTCCATAGGGTCACAGGGCCAGGCCCTGACTGTAGTCACTGCACTTTGACCTATGCAGGCAGAAGATTTTTTATACATTTTAGCCAAATGTCACACTTAATGCCAGCGGTTGACCCCACAAAAGGCCACTGAATGCCAAGGGACAGGATGAGACCGAGAAAGGAGGAGATAATTTTCCATCATAAATAGAGTAATTGCTGCTTTGAAAGTGCACTGCTAACAAAGTGAAGGAATGTTAAATAAAATGATTGTCTCTGCTTTATGTAAAAGCTGTCCAGCTATTGGTCCATTCGACCATGGACTCTACCAAGTCATTATATGAGGCATTTATGCTTCATTTATTCTGCACTGTACTGTTTGTCTGTAAGCACAAGCAGCACATAGACGAGCACCTGATTCGACTGGTAAAGCTTAATAAACACAAGTAAAAGGAGGTCAGGAAATACAGGTTCTGTCTGTCTGCTCCGTCATCTAACTTTCCCACCGGTGTGTTTAGCTGCTGCAGTGTGTGGACCATAAAGGTTAGTCTTTAGTCTTTAGTTTGTCATAGGTCTCCAGGGCTGTCTCTTCCCACACCCTCATAACTTTCTCTCTTGTGCCAATAAAAAGCAGACGTAAGGCCCACAGCACCCTGACTAAACCGGGCCTGCTGGAGAACAGTGGCTGATGCATCAGTATTTTACTTGAGCCCAGAGCTGCTGCCTTGTTAGCTAATTAAATAAATAAAAAATGTCGATGTTAAATTTTGGCTGGACTTTTCCCTGGCCCTTGTCTGTTCGTACCTGTGTTTTATTAGCCCAGTGTTGTGATAACATCATAAATAATTGCAGCAATAAAAAGAGTTATGAGTGTGGTAATGTGGAGACCAGTGGTTGATGTCATCTCTGTGGGATTAGTCCAGATGTGTAAGCCCTGCTGATTCAGATGTAGACATCTCTCACTCTCTCTCTCTCTCTCTCTCTCTTGCTCTCACTCTATCTCTATCTCTCTCTCTCTTCCATTTCCTCTTCTCTCCTGTCCTCTCCTCTCTCCACTACTCACCTTCCCTCCCTTCCTGCCCCATCTGTCTTTCTTTTTGTTCTTTACTCTTCCTCTCTTCTCCCACTCTGTCCTTCCCTAGGTGTTACTCCTTATTTGGGGCTAGCCTTTGTTCTCTCTCTGCCCCCCCCCCCCCCACTCTTCCTCTCCCCCTCGTTGCCTCTCTCTCTCTCTCTCTCTCTCTCTCTCTCTCTCTCTCTCTCTCTCTCTCTCTCTCTCTCTCTCTCTCTCTCTCTCCCTTCACTGGCTGTCTAGGTTCCTATCCCCCCCTCCCTCCGTGGGCCTGTTGGATCATTAAGAGGTGGTATTGCGGCCGTTCGGTGACTGTCCCACGTCGCCTTATGGAGCATGCAGGTCTGTTTAAATAATGAATGGGAGCGCTGCTGTCACACAGGCTTTTGCCTACTGTTAAACGCTGTGCTGACGGCTGGCAGAGCAAGTTGTTATAGCATTAGCCCTGCACCTCCACCACGAATTCATGAGGGGTCCCCGGAAAGTTCCACTGCATTCAGAGCACTTTCTCCCTCGCATTTTCTTTCTCTCAGTCTCCCTCGCTCCAAATATCTCTCACTTCACTCTCTTTCTTTCATCTCTCTCTCTCAGTCATTACCCAGGCTTTGCCTAGGTTTGAAGTGGAAGTGAGGAGAAGATTGGAGAAGGTCTAACCACTGCCTCTAACTTCTCACATCCCCCAAGGTGCTCCTGCTTTCTCTCTTACTCTCACATTATCACTGAATATCTTCATGTGAGGAGATCTTTCAAGGCATGTGAAATGTGCTGCAAAATGATCATTTCAGTTCTGTTCATTAAGGTGGCGGTCCGGTTCCTCCGCGGCTCTGCGGCCTCTGTGCTCTGCTGAAGAAGAGGGGAGTCTTTGGGGTATATAGCAGCGTGTTGTAGCTGTGCTCTCTACGGAGGACATCTTGTGCCTGTCAGTCTGTTGGACCCTGAACAGGAACGAAGTGTGAAGACTTGATGGGTTGCGTTAGCAGACGCTGGTGTGTGGAGCCCAGCAAGTGTGTACGGCATGCGGACAGAGTGTCAGTCAGCGAAGAAGAGCAGGGGGGCGAGGAAGAGGAGGAAGCAGGCTGTTAGGGTGCCCTTGTCTGCCTGAGACCCCCGCTCGTTGGAGAAATAAGGGTCAGGAGACAGGCAGAGCAGAGCAGCTAATAGAAGATTTATGACTCACTGAATATGCAGATCTGCACGCTGTGATTGACCAGGATCCACACACTGCCCTTGGGTACATCTTTGCATTTAGAGAGAGGAAGTATGAGAAGGTGGGGATGACTGGTGGGGAGGGGGGGGTATGGGGGGGGGGGTGAGTGCAGCCGGAAGAAAAGGAGAAGACTGAGAGAGAGGAGCACAATGGGGAGAAAAATGCACCGGCAAATTAGGCACCCTCTCCTTTTGAATAGTCCGACAAGATTGCACGCGTTTCCGCAGAAATAGCTATTAGTCATTTTCTCGGAAGAAATTCTCCCATTTTTCCTTTTTTCACTCCCCTCACTTCTTCCCTCATTTCAGGCAATTTGAACTCCATTTGCCGGAGTGCGGCGGCTGCTCCAATAGCAGATGTGTTTTATTTTATTTGAAATATACATACTGGCATAATGAGGCTGAACAATGGGCCGGGCTCAGGGATCATATAGTGCTGGCAGTTGCCGGGCCTGATGAATGTGTAGGTAAGGAGCAGCACAAGGTGTCCATTTACTCCGCTGGAGAAGAGAGCGGCGAGATGGAGAAATTATAGAGCCGGGCCAGGTCTGCCCGATGAATAGTCATGCTGACAAATTGAATTGAGCTGCTTCAGAGGGCTTCAATTTAATCTCTTAAGTCTTTTTAGCCCATTAAAAGAGTCATTTCGTCGCCATCACGGCTGCGAATCTCAGCGACCTCCCCGCAGCTCCGCACACTCAGGTTACCGATATCCACCTGTGATTTCATCACAGAGCTGAAGTATGAGCGTCCCGGTGTGTGTGTGTGTGTGTGTGTGTGTGTGTGTGCGCGCGCGCACGTTTAAGTATGTGGACCATACCAATCATTTAACATGTTGTGAAAGTATTGGTTGTGTGAGTTGTGGGACATGCCGTGTCTTTACTGTTAAAGGAGGTTTTTGTTCTGACAGTAGGACTCTTGGAGCTGCTGGATGTTTGATGGGACTCTGGTGATGTTGGAGGTGACTGTTTACATTACTGAAACACCACCGCTCTTCCCCACCCAACGAGATAATGGTAGTGGTAACAGTTTAAGAAGCAACGAGGCAGTGGAGGGGTGAAAATAAAGAACCATATCAAAACACCAGTGATGATGGATGGGACTAATACATTACTTCAGCTCTCAGTGGCACGTAGAAGTCCATGCCCACACCTAGTTTTGGTGTGTGTTTGTGTTTGGGCAAAACTGTACGGAAGGACATGTTTACCTGTCTGTTACAAAGCATGATGCTTTAGTGCCCCCTACTGACCACACTTTGAAACACTACAGATTCATCACTTTCTAACTTTATATGGTGTATTCCTTTGCTTCTTTCATTTGGTACAACGTAACTAAATCCAAAATAAATAAATTAATGCAGCATATTTATAGAAATTACATATTGTCTACACTAAAATTGCTGTTTATTGGGAGCCTTAATGCCATCAAGTGGTTTCAAATAAAGTCCAGATTGACTTATTAAGGAAGCTCTCACATAATCCAGCCTGAGGGATTCATTAAAGCGGAAGTGTGGGTCCAACGGCCGCCTTTGTAGTAGTAATAAAAGTTCTATTTATAGGTGACGAAGGTGTTTCTAAGTGACCTTCCTCCCTGCTCATGAACTCACAGCAGTGACGTCCCTCTCTCCCTCCTTCTGCTCGTACATTTACAAACCTGCCTCATCTTGACGGAGTCTGTGTGAGCTCACTAGACATTTATCCGACACCAGTGGCACCACTGATTTTTAACAGCACCGGGTACGTTTAATATGGATGTTCTTGACTTGACTGCAATGCAATGCTTCAGAAATGACATTAGTGAGACACTGTCCACATTGTGTTTAACAGACTGTGATGAGGCTCAACTAACTGCTTAAATGACATATATCCACTATGTCGTCACACTATAGCATCTCCATATCATTTCATTTTATATGAACGGGTTCAATAAAGAAGACAGAAACCATGATGTTAACATGTGTGGTAACCATAATAATATATTAATTGCATGCAGGAGGTCTGGTAATATTAAATACTGCAGTAATTCTAACATTAAAAAGCATCCCTCTTATTCTCAGATATTAAGTCCTCAGCTATGTGAGAGACACTCTTTCTTCAGGATAAAACTTCATTCTGTGAGGGGCTCCATTTTTAATCTGTAGCATTTTAAAAAAATAAAATCAGATAAAAAGGGTTCAGTGAGGGGACTTTTGTGCTACATTGTAGATGCTCATTTTGAATGTGTGAAAGAGTATTTAACAAATGCTGACGTGTGTGTGTGTGTGTGTGTGTGTGTGTGTGTGTGTGTGTGTGTGTGTGTGTGTGTGTGTGTGTGTGTGTGTGTGTGTGTGTGTGTGTGTGTGTGTGCGTGCGTGCGCTGTGTGAGACATCCCTCACTTCTGTCCCTTAGTGGACTCTTTGTGTGCCACACCTGTGTGTGATGTTCACGTCTGGTTGGCATGTCGTGTCTGGCCCTTTAAATGCGTGAGCCCCCTATAGGAGCCGCCATGGGAGGACCCACGTACCCGCTTTGATAGTGTGTCAGAGCAAATTAGCTTCTGTGCGGTGGTGCCTTGGCACACAAAGCCACTTCCTCTCCTACTGTCACCCTGCATATGTGCACAAGATTATAATTAATAAGCGGGCCCGTCAATCACACTTTAATAATAATAATTTAGCATTTAGGGGGCAGAGTGAGGTTATTGGCATCTGTGCTTTTGATGTGAAATATGGGCTGGCTAATAAGAAGTCAGTGAGGCAAAGAGACAGAGAGAGAGAGGGGGAGAGAGAGAGCAAGAGAGTGAGGTTAAGAGAGAGATAGACAGTGCAAGGTTGAGAAGGAAAGCGAGATGTAGACACAGAGTGAGCATGGCCGTCGCTGGACAGGTGGACAGGGCTCTGTCCACAGGCCCCAGGACCACTATAGCAGAGTGGGGAGCAGTCCTGACAAACCTCTGGAGCTTCACACCATTTATTTCCCACTTTGATCCACACATTAAAGCCACAGCACTGTTTGCTTGGCCATGCGTACGTGTTTGTGAAGTGCAGTTGCTCTCGTGTGGATCAGACCCCTCTGTTCCCCGCTGGTTTATTTCATTTAGAAGAATTGGACAATAAGTTGGGTAGTGCTCTGTTTGAATGTCGATCTCTCTCTGTTTCTGTCTCTCTCCCTGTTTCTATCTCTGCCCCCTGTCTGTCTGTCTATCTCCCCATCACTGTGAAATGGCCATATTGCCATGGCCCTGTTCCACCATCCTTTATTACCCAGACACATCCACTAATTGCAATCAAAATAACAAAACAACATATGTCAACACCCCAGAGACCACAGCACGGGTGTCCTGCAGTCACTCAAATGAAGAGTGATGGTTGACAAATGAGCACTTGATTGGTTACATAAATGACTTTCTGTAGACAGAGCGTCTCACCAGGCACTCCAGCGACAGCCTATCATTAAAGGGGGAAGTGGAGTGAGGGGAGAGAGAACCGTGGCCACGGGGAGATTTGCATCTTGTAGCGTTGAAAAGACACGGGGATTTCTTAGATGGCTTGATGTAGCCATTTTGTCTGTGATATTTCAGTGAGTAGTGTTTATTCACAGCACAAAGACCAAATGAGCTGTCATCTGTAGAAACGGCTGAATCGATGAGCGGTGGATTCTATTGAGTTCTACACTCAAACAACTACATTTGGTCAATCCAGGTTACTCCTGTCAAAGTATTATTTTTATGTGATCATTTAGTCTGGTTTAGTCTGGGACTTAGAATCAGAGTGGTGCAGGGTGTTATAACCGTTATAACAGTCACTAAATTTTAAAGTGGAGTAAAACTGCAACACAGTGAATTTTAGAACACTGGGACACCTTGTATTACACAGAATCTGTTGCAACTTGTCTGTTGATACTGCATTATGAAAATATTAATGATGACAGACAATTTAGTCCTGAAGAGCTGTATGACGATAATCCTTTATTTACATATAGCTTAGTTTTGTCGTGATCTCATGCACAATACTAAACGTTTTAATACATTTTGAACACTGATTAATCCCTTACCACACCCTTCCAAAAATAACTAAATGCTAAATAAAAAATTATATATTGTCATTTATTACGGAGATGGTTCTTTTTATATATGCAATTTGTATGCTTCAGTGATTAAGTGACACCTGTAACAGTTTTGGTAGATGTACATGCTGTTAAATGACATCTCTGCTTGTTTAGGGGATAAGCTGGTATGAGCGAACAATGCTGAGTTTGTATAACTCACTTCAGAAAGAGTTCCATGTGCGTGAAACAAAATGAACAAAAAAACATTTTAAACCTTCCTCACCATTCCACAATTAATATTTCAAGAATGTACTGGTTGTATATAAAGGCTCCGAATGTACTTCAGATTTAATTTCAATTTAATTTCAGATTTAATTTCAATTTCAATGTTTTACTAATATGTGGATGTTCTTGTTTATTTTTGTTATGCTGTACTCCATATTAAAAGTATCCACCCATTTTAAACATTTGACTCTCTTATACCATAGTACAGCGGGGCGGTTACCCTCCCACTCCGAGGTTCACTCCACCACATTGTTCCTGCAAGAACAAGGTCACCCATGGTCGTTCAATGTCGTTCAAGGTCAACTACGGTCTAAGGTTTGTCTGATTTGCACTGATTGTGCATCTCTAAGGAAATTGAAATAGCAGCATTTACAGGTCTCACAAGTTGTTCTTTGAGATGTATAATAGCAGTTAAAGTAAAAATGCACACTGGTGAAATGTTCAGCAAAAGGGTCTGTGTTTTCTCAACTGTGTATTGCCAGTCGTTGTGTCCGTTGGGCAGCACAGGGCTGTTTCAGACCCTGAAGGAGGAGGAAACCGTGGTTAAGATTTCCACCGAGTTTCTGGTTTGAGTCGCACACAGAGTGCACGTTGCATGAGCACACATACTGGGCTACAGGTGCCAGTGTAATTACTGCAGTCACCATCGTCCCTTTAGTCATTATTTTTTATTAAATGCAAATAACAATCAGACTAGGACTGCACTTGAATTAGTATTCATGGAATATACAGCATCTCAGAAGCGGAAAGCAGTGGCTTGTGTAGAGTCACTAACCATTGCACCATCATTGTTTTTACATTGTTTCACACAGTTTTTATAATGATATAATGATGTGACTAATTCCACCCCCAACACACACACACACACACAATACAGTTTCATCTTGATTGTTACTCATTTGCAACAGCAGAGGGCAGCAATGCTTCCAATTAAATATATGCTGCTGCTGAGTCACAGCTGATGATTTGTAAATTAAATCAATAGACACAATATAAATATAACAGCATTTTCAGTGTGGCCAGTCATACAGTGTGGAACGTGTGTGTGTGTGTGTGTGTGTGTGTGTGTGTGTGTGTGTGTGTGTGTGTGTGTGTGTGTGTAAAGGTTATAGAGGGAGCTGCCTATTGTCCTGATCTAAAAACTAAATATTTAGCCTACATGCTGAATGTAGCAGTCTTCTGCACTCAGAGGCGGTCTTTACATAGAGGCGTGGCTAGGCAATTGCCTTGGGCCCCTCCCACTGCAGCCCACTGTAGGGGCCCCCCTGACTAGCTGACTTATTTCTTGCATATTAATGTTGATTGGCCCCCTAGCTAAATTCGCCTTGAGCCCCCAAATTGCTAAGTCCGCCACTGTCTGCACTGACTGCATCAGTGTAAATTTTAGAAAAGGAAATCTTCAGTTTACAGCGACTTCCATTCTTCAAGAGCGCTGAAGTGAATTAGAGTTTCAATAATAAAACTAGAGGCTCTTTTGTGAATGCATGTGTGGGTTGTGCGTATATATTTAGTCAGTGTCTTTTTCACTTTTCACAGTGCCTTTGATACAGCTTTATTGCAGATACTTGGCTGTTGATAAAAACAGACTGGCTGTCTGCACCAGCCTTATTGGACTTAATAAATATTGATTGGCAAAGAATAATGAATGCCTGGGGAGAAGACAGGCTGTCTGGCATCCTGGCATGGGGAAAGCCACAGACCTGTCAGTGAGACGAGCCAGGAACAGAGAGGGGGACGACCATGGAAGGTGTTCCCCTTCCCAGAAAGGAGAAGTAATGGGGATGAATTTGTAAGTGGCGCCTGGCCTCCAAAACATTCATCAGTCGAGATGAACGGTGTGTTATAGAGTCCAAAGGATAAGAGACAGAAATAAAGAGTCTAGAGAAGAACTTAAATGAGCAGGGAAGCGAATTAGGAGGAAAAACATGGTGATGATGATGATGATGATGATGGTGTGAAACCATAAGCTGCATTTAAAATGTAGGCCTGAGAAAGCTGGAAGCAAACAGGAGAGCTTAAGCAGAGACAGATGGGTTGATGGGTTAAGGAAGAAATGCAGAAAATGTGGCAAGAGAAGTCTGCATGGTGAATGAAATAGACATAGGGTAGGACAGCTACAGCAGAGCTCTCTCTCTCTCTCTCTCTCTCTCTCTCTCCATCTATCTATCCATCTCTCTGCCTATCTATCTATATCTCTCCTCTGTGTCTGTCTGTGCCAGGTATCCACGCTGACCCCCATTTAAAAGCAAAAACTGAATATTTTCTTCTTGAGTTGTGAAAAGCATCCCTGGGAATAGGCACGCTCTCGTCACCAGCTGCCAGCATGTGTCACAGCTTATAGACACCCTCCTCAGGTCCTCCCATACCTCACCATAGCGCTGGTCTCTTCTCTTCTCCAGTACTTAGGCTGACTGTGTGCTTTGTACTTTTGTGGAAACTGTCGCGCTCTGCTGTGCTGTGTTCTGTAACTTAGCCCCTCTCTTAACTGTATCATGGTTTCTCTCCTGTGGCTCAAGCCATTTTTTTAAGCATTTGTAATGGGATGTTGGCACAGCACTATACCGTATAGAAGGATTCCCTCTGGCTTATAGAATGACAGGAGGACTCCCTCTCACAAGGGGGTCGGATTACTAAAGCCTCTAATAGTCCCAAGGCAGGAGGCTGGTAATTGCTCACCTCTGTAATATTTTTTTTCGGTTGCCTGGCCCTCATGGTAAATGGATTAGCTTTGCCCATTGAAGTGTGTATCATGGAGTTCAGTAGCTCTAACCTAGTTCCAGCGGGTCCTCTGGGGTGTTGGATAAATCCATGCGTGATCCAGCCTTCTGAGCCAACACCTTGTGGCTGCACCACTAAGGGACCTCTGAAGTGAGCAGCCTCCAGTGGAGTGCACTCACGAAGCGGTGGCTGGCCCGCAGGTCAGGTCGGCAGCCGGGCGCCGTGTGCCTCCGAACACCAACCCATCCTCTAATCGAAAATATTGATCATTTATTCACAAATAAGGCTGTTATTACAATAAGAATTAAAATATGTACTGTGATTGATCTTTTCCTATGTTTGGCCTCAGGAACAAACCTCAATGTTGAGCCATGGTCTGCCGTTATAGAGGCTCCACATACCTTGTGAAATTAAAACACATTTTGAATATGTATGTATGTGTATATGTGCTGCTCAAAAAATAAAGGGAACGCTAAAATAACACATGCTAGATCTCAATAAAAATATTCCAGTTGAAAATCTTTATTACATAGTGGAATGTGAATAAAATAACAAAAATAAAATGATCAATGTAAATCAATATTATCCTATGGAGGTCTGGATTTGGAATCATACTCATAACCAAAGTGGAAAATTAAGTTATGTAAGTTATGTAATTATGTATTAAAATGAGGTGTAGTGTGTGTGGCCTTCATGTGGCTGTATGACCTCCCTACAACACCTGGACATGCTCCTCATGAGGTGGTGGATGTTCTCCTGAGGAATCTCCTCCCAGATCTGGATTAAAGCATCAGTTAACTCCTTGGCAATCTGTGGTGCAACGTGGCATTGTTGGATGATGTCCCAGATGTGTTTGATTGGATTCAGGTCTGGGGAACGGGCAGGTCAGTCCATAGCATCAATGTCTTCATCATGCAGGAACTGCTGACACACTCCAGCCACATGAGGAACATACATCAGAAGGAACCCAGGGCCCACTGCACCAGCATATGGTCTCACAATGGGTCTGAGGATCTCATCAAGTACCTAATAGCAGTCATGGTACCTCTGGCTAGCACATGGAGGTCTGTGCGGCCCTCCAAAGAAATACCTCCCTACACCGTTACTGACCCACTGCCAAACCCGTCATGCTGGAGGATGTTGCAGGCAGCAGAACGTTCTCCACGGTGTCTCCAGACTCTGTCACATCTCCAGACTCTGTCATGTGCTCAGTGTGAACCTGCTCTCATCCATGAATTGCACAGGGTGCCAATGGTGAATCTGTCAATCTTGGTGTTCTCTGGTAAATGCCAATCGCCCTGCACGGTGTTGGGCTGTAAGCACAAGTCCCACATGTGGACATTGGGCCTTCATGCCACCCTCATGGAGTCTGTTTCTGACAGTTTGAGCAGAAACATGGATATTAGTGGCCTGCTGGAGGTCATTTAGCAGGGCTCTGGCACTGCTCCTCCTTGCATAAAGGAGGAGGTAGTGGTCCTGCTGCTGGGTTGTTGGCCTCCTATGGCCCCCTCCATGTCTCCTGGTGTACTGGCTGGTCTCCTAGTGTACTGCTCCATGCTCTGGGCACTGCTGACAGACACATCAAACCTTTGCCACAGCTTGCATTGATATGGCATCCTGGATCTGGATCCTGAGCAACTTCTGTGGGTTGTAGAGATCGCCTCATGCTACCTTTATGGTGAGAGAACTGACAAAATGCTAAAGAGACCAAAACATCAACCAGAAAGGATAAGAACATAAAAAAGGTCTGTGGTCACCACCTGCATATCCACTCCTTTATAGGGGGTGTCTTCCTAATTGCCTCTCATTTCTAACTGTTGTCTGTTCCATTTGCACAACAGCAGGTGAAATTGATTCACAATCAGTGTTGCTTCCTAACTGAATAGGTTGGTTTCACAGAAGTGTGCTTGACTTGGAGTTACGTTGCGATGTTTAAGTGGTCCCTTTATTTTTTTAGAGCTATATATATAGCTGGAGTAGCTGGAAAAGTGATTCTGAGAGAGAAAAGTGATTATTTTCTTTTAATGTGAAAGAATCTCCGTGGCTGTTTGTGTGTACCTCTGAGTTTAGACTTTATAGAGGGAAATGGGTGTTAAAAACCTCTCATTTTGCCCCTCTTCATTGTGTGTGTCCATCAGTGCATATGGGTGTGTGTCTGTGTGAATGTGTGTGTATGCATCTATCTATGGTGCTACAGAAGTGTGTGTGTGTGTGTGTGTGTGTATGTCACTGTAGTGGAGATAATTGGACCATTCGAAGGGAAAGGCCATGGTGATGGACAGCACTTTAACAAGACACAGATTGAACAAGATGGGATTTCACACAGCAGTAAAGACAGAGGCAGGCGTGAGCTGCCACAAGGCACCGGGCACCCTGCCCATCTCCTCTATTAGAGACAGGGTGGCACACAGCCACACGCACCACACATGCGCTACCATTCACCTCCAGAGAGACTCTGAGGGCCACAAGATGGCCTTATCCACACTCCGCTGGAGAAGAGCTGGGGAAACATTTGTGGGTCTGACTCCCACTCTCTGTCTTCAGCTTTGATGAGGCCACTATTAAGCTATTGGGCTTCCGCAGTTTCAGCACCTTAATGATCAGCACAAATCTCAAGCTGTATTCTTTGTTGCCTTTCTCAAAAGCTCTTAATTGTAGTTGGTTGCATTAGGATTTTCTGTCTGTAGCTCCAAGCATCTACTCTGCCCATTATAGTGCAGACTGTGGTCGGTGTGTTGTTACTGAGTGGCTCATTAGCCTGGGTACGGCTGCGGGGAACCGGAGCGTGGTGTTGTCTGGAGGAGAAGAGAGAGGGGAAGTGGGAGTGGCCACGCGGCTGCTGAGGGGAGTGGTAACGACTGCAGTGTGCACATCCCGAGAACTCCTAGCATCTGTTTTCAGCCAATCACACTGCATACACACACTGTATGTGCAGACTGAAATCTTTTTGTGTAAGGGAGGGTACAGTACAGCCTGCGTGCCAAGAACTTTATTATAAAGAATCACAGAATGCAATATTGAACATGTACCACTGTATTTTTCTCACCTCCATTTTTTTATTTAGCTGTGCAATTTTATTTGGCTGACACTTACATTCAGAGGTTTAGAACAGAAACTATATGAGTAACAGTGTTCTTATAGTTGCTCAGACATGAAAGGATAAAATACCTTTATATCTATTAGAGACTTTATAACTTAGAAGAAAGGCCAGAGATTTATATCCTTAAATACTTTATTCATTTTACAAATGCTGTACCCTTGTTTTATAAATGCCATTTGAGTGTTATTGCCAGTGTGAATTTTCTATGTACAGTATGTATGATGGCTGTTCTGTGATTCCGAGTTAGAGCAGTAGATGGCAGCATTGCTCCTCATTTAGAGAGCGGTAAAATCTCCAACTATAAGCTGAGCTCTCACCAGCCTCCAACACTCTGAGTCCCCCAATCAAAATCTCAAGCCATGATGTCATCTTTATTTTCAATGAGCAAGGCACGGGTATCCAATCACAGAAGAACCTAAAGTAGATTTAACCTCAGTTCAACAGGTACACCAATACAATATTTTAAATATATTTTTAAAATATGATAAACACAATGTTAAAGTGTCAACATCAGAATAAAGGTGCACTGCATGTCTTCATTAATGTGAGTCATGATGAATTTGAGTCATGTCTTCCTTGTCTGCAATAGTCTGACCCTGGCTCAGTAGATTCCACAGAAATGAACACACAATCAAATTGCTAGTTCTTCCAAGAGAAATTATCATGCATAAAGATACATAATGATGGAACATCTGACTTTATATCCAACGAGAGGAATTAGATGCAGCATTGTGTGACATTACACAACTTTCAGCCATCATAAATAAAGGTATGTCGTTTCTGTTGGGCTTTTAACATGATTGATCGCGTTCCCCTTCTCATTCGGTAAGCAATAACTCTGCCTCTCAGCATTTATTAATGACTAAAAAATAAAGTGGAGGAACAGATGAAGCCTAATCAGGTTTGCCCCCTGAACGTGGTGTCCCCTGTCTGTAGATGAGGGGTGCACATCAGATGGGGATGCTGGCCTCTTTGTTCTCTGATGGCTTCGTTCCCTGCAGAGGTAGAAAGACAGGAACAGATAAACTCGTGCTGTAGAGGTTTCTCTGTTTCTGCACATCTGCACAGCCCACAATGGCAAACGGGAACATGAGACTCGCTGGTATCAGCACACTTGGTCCAGACTCGGTTAATCTCCAGGTCAGCTGCTGTCGTGGGTCCTAGCTGTGTTTACGGGCTGGTCTTTCCACCCCACTGGGTCTCAGACGGAGACACGGATCCAGGCCAACATCTGGGCCAGGTCAAAGTTCAGTGCACACCGCTCACATTTGTATGTATGTATATATATATATATATATATATACCCGAGGAAAATCAGAGCATAGATTCCATAGGCACAGTTCAGGTAGAGGCGACGTACGTGTGCTTTATTTATCTTATAGAGATATTTTGTCTTATAGAGCCTGCTTGCTGTCATCCTTGTCACTGGCTCAAATCCTCCTCCTGGTGCTGGGGGGGGGTGGAGACGCCTTGCGTGAGAGTCAGGCCGCATGGCAACGGCAGGCGGAGACACGGTGATGGATGTAATCCCACAAGACATGGCTTCCTGTAGGATTTCAGGTTGGAGGCTTCCTGACGGTTAGCGCTTGTTGTCAAGGGTGTGGTTAACCACCTTTCTGTGCTCGGAGAAGCCTGATAGGAGGCCAATCCTATGACATCACAACACTATGAGCTATTTATACACGTTTCAGAAGGTGCGGGGAGGTGTGTCCTTAGTGTCACTTTATTATAACAGGAAGACCTCTGTATCATATTGTAGTTGAATGTCACAAAATGTCTCCCTTGTGCCCCAGATGACCCGTTTTCATTCTGTCATTCACGTGGCAAGTATAATAGACCCTGTGAGGCACAGTTTGATAGTAGGCCACGCTTGACTTAAAGGCTTTCTGGAGTGTCTCAGGTTTCTGTGTAGTATCACCTAGTCTCTAATGAGAGGAAATCATTACTAGCAAACTGACTTCTGCTAAACCTTATCATAGTGTAGTGGGAGAGATCACTCATGTTCATCGTTTGCCCCTTACATCTTAAAGGATGTGCATGTCTTTTTGTGTGTGTGTGTGTGTGTGTGTGTGTGTGTGTGTGTGTGTGTGTGTGTGTGTGTGTGTGTGTGTGTGTGTGTGTGTGTGTGTGTGTGTGTGTGTGTGTGTGTGAGTGTGTGGCAGCTTCCAGAGAATTCTGCCATCACTAGAACACAGAATCTTTTCTCAGTGTGTTGCTCAGTCAAGCAGAGCACACTCTTTCTCTGTACTGAAGACCTTGTTATGTAGCAAAATTGATTACTCATGCCAGGTCAGACCCAGCAGTACAGAAAGCAGTCATTACAGAATATAACCAGAACCAGTACATAAGCCGTCATTACAGAATAGAACCGTAGTCTTAGTGTGTGGTTATATCAGTGGCTGTTCTAGTCCATTTGACATGGCGAGGCCCGGCTGGGGCCAGAGGCTGCATTACAGGGGTCATGTGTTCTCAAGAGTGAAAACTCACCCCTCGTTTAGAGGGAGAATGACTGCAGAACCATGTGTGCAAAATTCAAGTGTGTAAGTGAAGGCACAGTGATGTCCAGATAATCAAATCTTCATTAAAGTGAAGTTGTATAGATAGGCTGTAGTCTCTAGCTGCACAATGACAAACTGTTTCTAATGGCAAGTGTATCCGTAATATTATAGTTTAAACAGTTTCATGTAAGCATTTATTTATTTTCAGATAGAGGATCATGATAGTATTGTTTAATTAGCACCACTGGTTTACAGCTGTTTACAGCTAGACAAATTGCATGTTTGGGTACAAATCAGCTTCTATAAACAAATGAATGCAGAAAAAGCATAAATATATAATATAAAAGGAAATATAAAGAGAAAGAGAAAACAGCAATGCATCATGTACTCAGAAGCCAGAGGCCGTATCTCAAGAAAGGTCAGAGGTGAGGAAAGCATACATGTCAAATCAAAGTGACCATGTGTTCATAAACAGAATTTAGGGTCCCGTAAACAATTCCAGCAGCAAGGAGACACCTAGATGGTATCAGGAAGTCAAGTGTAGTCAAGTAACCCAATGCTAGTCTAGGTGAGCTTTGTTCATGACTACATAGGTTCTTCCCCAGTTACTAATAGTCTCTTTTTAACAGGGGTATAAAAAGTGAACAGGTGTCCCGTCGTTTTAGGTCAGATGGTGACTGTCCATTGTATCAATTAACAATGTCAAAATCTACTGCCACTTTGTCAGTACTGTGAGTGAAATGTTTCAAAGTGGCCAGAGGTTTTGATTGTGTTTTTTTTCCTCCCAGGATTAGAGATGGCTACAAATGATTTGATAGTAAATAAAATATGTCGTGGTATAAAACAGGTATACAGCTAGTGTAAAAAACAACCCGAACAGAAGCTTCAGTCCCTTCCAGATATCATGAATCACAGGTTGTACCACCGTAACGCAGAGTTCTCAAGTGCTAGACTAACCATGCAGACCTAAAAGGGTTAAAAAAAGGTAACAGTAACTCAAGAGTGAAGAACTTTTTTTTTTTGAGTTTTTTTCTGGGGCAGTTTTGGTTTCTGACAGTTTAATGGACTCAGAATGGCTTTTCTGTGTATAAGGAGAAGAGGATTTCCCATAAACAATTGGCGGGGATCTTATTATAGTTTATCTGTCAAACATCTCCAGCTGTATATGCCTGTTCCATCTGTAGTCAGTGTGGCAGGTTTGGAGCCCCCATTGTAATTAGAGACACTGATTAATAATCGATCATTCTGTCAAAGCTCCTCCTGCCCTACAGTAGGTTCGAAAAATACCAAGAGACTCGAAATATCCAAATATCACAGTCCTGACTGCACCAACGCACCACTGAAGCTGATTAAACCCTCATCTCAGTAGGGTGACATGTTTTTGTTGTTCCTTTTTTAATTTATTTTTTACTGAAAGCTGATTTAATTTAGTGATGATATTAACACAATCAGTGTGGAGCTCTTTATGTGCTCCATCTTAAATATCCTTTGTTCTTTTTGTATAAATGTGTGTGTGTTTGGGGTACTGTGTGTAGGGTTATAATTATTGTGCACTTCTATATGCTGTGCAGAAATGCACAATCGATGAAATCTTTGATTATTTGCCAGAGCTCAGCATATTGGTGTAGATTTTGTTATGTCACTGTTTAAATAGTAAATTGATGAGAGATGTGTAATATCTCGCTGTGCTCCCTGACAGAAATACACCTCCTTCTAGTGATGGTAATCTTGGCCTCTGGTGAGGACCTGCGAAATATGAAACGAAAAGGCAGCATGAAAGTGAAACTGTAAGAGAGAGTGAAACTGTATGAGAGCGCATGTGTAAAAGGGTGTGGCTGTGATGCACTGTAAAGCTCATCAGTGAGGAAGGCGGAGTCAGGGATGGGGAGGAGCTTTGCTGGTGATATGTGAAGCAAGATGATCACTCATTTACTCATTATACAACCATCTATATGAAACAATGAAGCAGTGAAACATTTCAGGGTAGTGGTGCTTATCTAAGATCTGTTCCTGCCATTAAAGTCATCATAAGAGCAGAATATGATTCTAGATCAGGACTCCTACTCTGAAATATTTTATGAACACCAGCCTTGTTAATGATATAATCAATTGCACAAACTTTAAATCAAGTGGTAAAAGAGTAACATTGTTCTCTCCCAATTGCAGTTCCACTGTTATTGATATTCCACATTCCAAAACCTGATTGCCAAACCTGGTCATCCCAGGATCTGACTCCGCTTGTACAGCTCATGACAGCGAGCTGTCAATCACACAAGAACGTAAGGTTAAAGTCAACACAGGGTATGACCCAAACATAGTCAAATGTCTAGATATTCTAGGAGGAAAACCCAGTCATACTCTCACTTCATATTCACTCTCTCACAGGCACATTCACTCACAAGCTTACACTCTCATTTTCTTGTGAGTGATCTTTCTCTCTTTCTCTCTTTCTCTCTCTCTGCATTTTCACAGGTTATGTTGCTTCATAGTGGTTTGTATGTGTGACACGCTGCCTCTGATTCTCCACATACATTTGGATTCTGGCACCTCCCCTTTGAACAACATTACATCAGCTTCCACTGCAGCACCTGCAAGTTTACCAGCAAGAGAAACACATGCATATCCACATACACACACACACACACACACACACACGCACACACACACACACACACACACACACACACACACACACACGCACACACACACACACACACACACACACACACACGCACACACACAAATACATAAGCATTTAAATGAATACCTGATTTTGTAAGTCTTAGTAAACACTTTTAAAAACAAGAATGACATTTTTGGTGGCCCACATGGATTCAGACCAGGCCTCTCTGTTTCCCTCCCCTGTGTGTGTGTGTGTGTGTGTGTGTGTGTGTGTGTGTGTGTGTGTGTGTGTGTGTGTGTGTGTGTGTGTGTGTGTGTGTGTGTGTGTGTGTGTGTGTGTGTGTGTGTGTGTGCATATGTGATGACTTTATAAGAACTGAGAGTCTTATTACTGGTATAATCTTAAAGTAGGTTGCCAGGCATTGTTTATAAAAGTGAAACATTTGGATGCTATTCTTGAACATGATGTATGTTTGAAATCACACTTAGACATTAGTGAGTCTGTTTTTGATTGTAGGAAGGTTGCCAGATTGAGACCTTATCTCTCACTGCAAAGTGCCAAGAAGCTGACTCATGCCTTCGTGGTTCCTCACTTAAATTACTGCAGTGCAGTCTTTCCAGGATTACCCTGACCAAACCCAAGCAGACTAGAACTAGTACTATGTGCATCATTCACTGTGTGTAGACGCATCAGAAAGAGAAATTATATATTACATTTGTCTTGCCATCTCCCTAATCCCTACCAGTTTTATTTAAGGAATGATTTTAAAATACTTGTTCCAAGAATGAAACATTAACAAGTGTTTACATGGTTTTTTTTGCTCAACTATGGAATTTCCTTCAATCAGAAATGTATCCGTCGCCCACTGTTCATCCTGACTAAACTAATTCCAGCCCTGGTCAGGGTCTGTATTCCACAGATACTTTGTGCCTGTTGCAACAAAGAGGCGGCTGTAAGGAGAAACTGGAGATACATTCAAACCTGAAATGTGTGTCAGAAAGGCTCAACAGGTTTGCCATGTTCCACTCTTGGCTGGCGTCAAGCCCATGACAATTGGACTAGAATCTAGTGTTGTGATGTGCGTCCATCAGAATCTGGTAGATGGGGCCTTGCCACATTTCAGCACCACGGAGAGTGGCCACGTCTGCACTAGCACATCTGAGGCAGTAAACAAATGTAGGGTTGCAGGAACTACCCCCCCCCCCCCCCCCCCCCCCCCCCCCCCGTGCTTGTGACCCATCCCGCGCCCCGTGTGGACTGTTGTGGCTAACTGTGTCTTGCTATATGAGCTAACGTTGTGAAGAAAGAGGAGATTGCAACCTAAGGACTCGTTAAGACAGACGGACCAACAGACTGACAGACTTTTTTTTCTTTTAACTTTTCCTTTTTCTTTATTTGTTTTGTTTAGTTACATGGTGGAAGGTCTATTTCTTTCATGACCTTTGTGTTCTGTTTTGGTAATTAACACTGGGCCTGTCCTGTGACTCAGCCTCCATGGCTATGGCCTTTTCTAAGCTGCCCGGGAGAGGACTACGGCCTTTCCCTCGTGAGACTCTTCCCTGGCTGCAGAGAGAAGAGATCACCCCAGGCCATGCCATTATATTCCAGAAACATCCCAGACACCAATGCTGGACTTCTCATTCATCTTTTCTCACTTAATAATTGCAAGTAAAGCACCTTATGGGGTATTTTCACACTTAACCACATCCAAGTGTTCACGACATCCCTGTGACACAATCCCATCACAGCAGGCAGTGACCTAGAATTGCTGAAAACACTTTGGCTAATGTGGCACATCTCTCTCTCTCTCTCTCTCTCTCTCTCTCTCTCTCTCTCTCTCTCTCTCTCTCTCTCTTCCTCTCTCTAATTTCCTTGACTGCCTGTTTTGCCTGTCCATAATGACATCATCTTAAAAGGTGACTCATGGTGACCTCTAACCTCTAACCTCTGTCCTTGGGTCCCTCCCTGGTCTTCACACATTTCACTACAGACATATGGCCATGCTGTACCCCAGCAAATGCCAAATGCTTAGAGGTCCAAGCTTTGCTCCAGGAGGCCAGCTCCACCTCTGCAGACTCCACAACCCAGAACCAGCTCTGTGGGCGACGTCGAACTGAAGTCCTCATCAGTTTCTCATGACAGAAGTGCTGTTTAGACTCCCAGCAGGAGAGACAGGTAGCCTCTAGCAAACAGATAAAGAGACAGAGAGAGAAAAAAGGAATGAGCAAAAAAAAAAACCACTTGGAGGAGAGAGAACAGAGCATGCAAACGAAAATGTGTTTCGCAGTGAGCTATTGATAAAAAGGAAAGATTTCCATTTAAAACTGACAAAAAATTGTTTCCTGGAGAAACTGATATTGATTTGGTGATTGTATATGTAATCCAGTGAGTGTCTATTACACCACAGCCTTTAGAATAGAATGGAATGTTATGAATATAGATTATGATATTGTGAATATCTGCGTGTGTGAGATTGAGGGGAGAGAGAGAGAGAAAGAGAGAGAGAGAGAGAGAGAGAGGAGAGAGAGAGAGAGAGAGAGAGAGAGAGAGAGAGAGAGACTGTGCCTCAATGCTAACCCATCTCCTTTTGGGAGTTTTCATAATTCTTCTCTCAGGAGTGCTCGTCAGGTTCACAGGTGGAGTCAAGCACCGCCCCGTCCCCTGCAGCGCTTCAGTTAATAAAGTGTAACACAAAAGCTGCTGGCCATCGAGGAGCTGCTCTGTGTGCCTGTCCACCAGAGCAGGGACATGGGCCATTGTTCAACGTTGAAGTGATCTAGTTAATTACACTGAGGCATGCAGAGATCTTTCATTTAATTTCAAGATCTCCTCACTGTGGAGCAATGACTTGACATGCTGTTGGCTATCCACCACAACTGGATTTTTCAAACGCCAGGTTCTTAATTTCCCCCGTACCTGTGACAATGTGACCATGAAATGTGATAGATGGGAGAATGGAGAACGGCGGGTTTGACTGGAGAAGCAGGTACGATGTCTGCAGTAGTGCAGTGAGCTCCCACTTGACTGTAGCACGGCTCCTAAAATCAGTCCAGTACAGTTTACTGCCCCTAGCAGCCATGGCCCAGTGCCCACAGGGAGCAGGAAACCGAAATCAGACCAACGGGTACTTCCAAGTCATCAGTCTCTCATCCTAGCTCTTTATATGATGCCGTTCTATAAATCTCAGAGTCCTAGCATACCTGACCAAAGAGAACACATGTTCATTGAAAATTATATATATATGTAATGTAAAAAATATCAAATGTAATCTTTAAATTTTTTTTTCTAATATGTGAACTAAATGGCAGGATTCAGCGCTCTCTTTCTTTGTGCATGGTTTGCAAACCAGGCTTTGACTTTCCTAACTCCACTGTGTCCTAAATACAGTAATCTAGGAACTTGTGTGAGCTGCAACATTCAGCACTAAATAGACTCTTGCACCAGGGTTTAAATCAGGAGCTATAAAAGTTATCAGGGTTTAAATCAGGAGTTATATATGTTATCAGTGTTTAAATCAGGTGTTATCTATGTTATCAGGGTTTAAATCAGGAGTTATATATGTTATCAATGTTTAAATCAGGAGTTATAAAAGTTATCAGGGTTTAAATCAGGAGTTATATATGTTATCAGTGTTTAAATCAGGTGTTATCTATGTTATCAGGGTTTAAATCAGGAGTTATCTGTTATCAGAGTTCAAATCAGGAGTTATCTGTTATCAGGGTTTAAATCATGAGTTATCTGTTTTTCAGGGTTTAAATCAAGAGTTATCTGTTATCAGGGTTTAAATCAGGAGTTATTTGTTTTTCAGGGTTTAAATCAGGAGTTATGTATGCTACTGCAGCTCCTGAACTGTAGCAAAGGGGTGCTAAATAGTTTTGCAAATTATTAATAGTAAATCATTCTAGTTATAATGCATGTAACAGCAATAATTAGAAACCTGCTCTCATCTGACCAAGAGCTTAAGCGCATAGTCTTTCAAAGCTGTTAAAGCTGAGACTAGTTTCCTGCATGAATGACATTACAGTCATCCATATTTGGTACTTTTGACATTTGCGTACTGGACTGTCTTAGCTATATAAACTGCTGTCTTCACTCCATTTAATATGATATCATTTTATCCTTGAATTGCTGGGAGGCATTCATATCTAAGACAAGGTAACTGGGGTGAAATAAATGAAAATTGAGGCAGGCTCTGTTTTTCATGGATGATTCATATACTGCTTAGACAGTGAGCGTAAGAGACGGAAGGGGGCAAAGACACAGCACAACTACTGCATCTGATTCACCCAGACGTCATGACACAAAGGACCATGGGTATTCAGTCTGTGGTCTCCAGCTTCTCCATTCGCTGTGCCTGTAGCAGTGGTTTGTGGATATTCATTGTCTCATTCGTGATTGTATCATAGATCGCTGTTGAGTCAATACTTTCTGCCTGGCTGTCCCTATGGATTTTAGATTTGAGCTTCTGTTCATGGGTATCAGAAACAGCCCATGCAGCGAGACTATTGCTTGCCTTGGGAGACGCATAAGAACTCTTAGTAGACTTTAAATGCCCCTTTGTGAGAACAGCGGGTGTAACTGTAATAGAAACCAGTGCTATAAAGTTATTGCTCCACTTATATATAGCTTAGCTATATCCTGTGTCAAAGATCAACATCAAAATCTTAGACATGCTCATAAATTTAGATAAACTCTAGCAATGTAAACAAAGGTACTTAGTTACTGACGGGAAACACCAGGCGCTGTCAGTCACAGGGTAAAACTTGTCAGAACTGTTTTTGATCAGCACAACTGCTAGACAGGTTCGTTTGTTCGTACTAAAGTCCAGGGGCTTCCACCCCTGAGCTAGTCGTTATCTTCTAGTCTTTCAAAAATACATCTACCACTGATTCAAGTCAGCTACTGAGAGCACACGTGTGTATTCTTCCATACGCATCCTTGGGAAAAAATGAAGGTGTATTTGTCATGTTGTCCATGTTTCATTGGTTTGAAGCATTACGTAGAATTGATTAAAACTACACGAGCAAGCTGTCAACACCACACTGACATTAAAAACGCAGGGTAGTAGTAGGGGCAGCTACATTAGGTCATTATGTAGGGCTAATCACAACATGTGTAAAGATCCTCTGATCACTGGTCTGTGGTGACCTTGAGGTTCTAAACATCAAAATCAGGCCATTATTGTCTTCTTATGATCAAGCAAACTGTAGCTGATTAAATAATGTGTTAGGAATAATTGGAGAGTGCGGTGGTTCAAAGGCACAAGAGGAGGCTGAAAACGGGCCTAACGGTGCGAATGTCAAGAGTTCTGAGGTCCCATCTCATCCCTGTTCTCCTCACGAGGTCCACGTGGGGAAAACGTTCTGAATAGTGCTCCATGACACATCGGTTTCATTCATACAGATGCATTGTGGGTCAGTAATATGACATATATAGCGGTTTGTCTCCTGAGAACTGGGAAGAGCAGGCGTGGTGCATTCTGGGTGCAGGCGGTGTGTGAGGAGGGGACAGCGTGTCCCAGTGTGGGGAGGGGACAGCGTGTCCCAGTTCCATCAGGCCTCCTGCTCAGGGTGGAACTCGGGGCCAAGCTACACACAGCCCCACCCTGCGGCTATTTTCGGACTCACAGTATGAAGCTTCCTGCTTATTTGATTGGTATGTGGAGCTCAGCTTTGGCATGACCAGTTATGGCCAAAGTGTTTTGTCAATAAAAAAAAACAACAACATGATTTTAGATGCTTTTAAGTAAATAGTGATAACCTGAAAGTTAAGAAAGACTCTGAAACTCGTTCACACTCATGTCCCCATCCTCTCACGTCCCCATGTCCTCGCTGCTTGTCCCTGGGTGAGACCTGAGGTACACATATGCACACACGTAAGACGCTGGGGTTTTAGAGTATGTTTCTGAGTAAAGAGTATGTAAACAGCATGTACTTTCCTTTCAAATGGCTCTGCACAAGATGTAGAAGAGAATCGATCGTAGATGTGAGTGTTACACCATATTTATGATTCTCATGCTGGAGGCGAATGCCTTTGCCCATGGCAGCTGAAAGTCCTGCAAATGTAGCTGCTTATTATATAATTTGCTGATAATATCATTGGCATTAAACAAAAATGGAACATTAAAAAGTCTTGTGTGTGTGTGCCTGTGTGTGTATGTGTATGTGTGTGTGTGTGTGTGTGTGTGTGTGTGTGTGTGCGTGGGGGTGTGTGTGTTTGTGTCTGTGTGTCTGTGTGTGTGTGTGTGTGTGTGTGTGTGTGTGTGTGTGTGTGTGTGTGTGTGTGTGTGTGTGTGTGTGTGTCTGGCTTTGACAGACTTGTATTGCTTACAGCATAATTACCATCTCATGCTCAACAAACACTTAAGAGAATTATTTATCACAAGGTTCAAATAGTGAATGCTGAATGACCAGATATGTTATACACACTGTATCTCAATTACATTACCACCATACTAGACTGCTTTTAATGTTCTGTAAGTCACATTCTGTAAGTCTGTTTTTATCAGAGATAAGTTATTTCTATCTTCATTATTTTGCTGTTTTTCCTGATCCTGCTCTTTGGTAGACGTACAGATGCTGTAGCCACGTCCTGGCTGGACATGTTCTGGACGTACAACTCCACAGCTGTTTCGTCTATTACCTGATTGTAATGGAACTGTTTTATATGGACAGAGAATGGACAGGCATGCTGCTGTTTGAGTCTGCATAACCCTGGCGTTGTGTTGTGTGTGTTTAAAAGGAGACAGTCTTGGCTACACTGGCTCACATTGAGACTAATTGTGATTGATGATGTCATTAAACCAATGAGTGGGGAGGAGTGTAATGTTGAAAAAGAGCTCTGGCATTGGCCCAGGCCACCGGGAAGAAGCAGAACTCATGTCATGTCTGCTCCTGATTTGTAACATGGCCTCCACCGTCTTATAGCAGAATTAATGTAGGACAAAGACGTCAGTATCAAAATCTCAGGCCATTTCTTTTCTCCCGAGGTGGCGACAAAAACCAATTCTGCATTGATCTCATCACACGTTTAGAAGAAACGCCGACTGCAGAGAGTTGACCTGGTTGAAACACGGCTCAGTATAGCACACAAGCACCACATCCACCTGGACTCAGACTCTACCTTATGTAACGGACTGACTAGGAAGTTGAAATAAGTTAACCAGTACTGAATACAAAGGGTAAGTGTTTGAGGTTAATTAATAGGAAATATAAAGGGAATACTGTGGGCCAATCAGAAAACCTAGGATCGTCTACGGAGCCAAGGACACCACACCAGAGATGACACCGCACCACTGCTTTGGAATTTGGAGGTTAGGGATAACCTCTTTTTAATGACAAGGTAAGCAATAATTTTTCTTTAAAATAAATAAAAATAAAACAAAACAATCATAACATTCAATAAGGATAATACCTATAGGTAGATTATATATATAATAATAATATAATATATATATATATATATATACTCACTAGTTGGTGTCAATTACAATCAGCAATAAAATATCCATATATATTTCAAATAGTTGTACAATATAATTTCTCTTGTGATCTGTGTGTGTGAGTGTGACTAATGTCCGTTTGTTTCACAGGTGGCAGTTGGAATATCCAGTCTGTGGAAAAGTACGCGTTTCTCCTACCGCTCTGCAGATGAATGGAAATTCAGCAACAGCAAACGAATAGTTTCACTTTCACTAATCACAGCTGTCCACAGCGCTTGCAGACTGCTTCCAGAGTCGAAATCCAGGGAGGCTCGCCATCAAATGGAAAAGGGGTCCAATCTGAACTCTAGCAAAAAACCAATGCAAAACTCCGTGTATCCCAACAGTAAACACCCCCCGTTCAATATAAAGCGCTTCTTGGGTCCACCCGCTCCGCGTTTTAAATTAAAGAGGGCTTTACTTGCCAGCACGGCAGTTTTTATCACGAATCACGTTTCTGTTAACTTTCTTACAGAAATGCCTTCTGCTCACGATGGCTGCTCGAACCAAAAGGAAGAACTGGGTCCAGGTCGACAGTATTTCCCGCGCCTATCGATTTAATTAACCACCTTATTGGCTGTAGCGTGTGACGTACTATGGAGGGCTGTGAAATATGCTGGGAATTAAATTAATAATAATTATTAAATAATTATTATTTATCAAGTGAATAAAGTTTCTTTTATAAAGTTACTTTTGTGTCTTTATTTATTTATATGTTCTTAGCTTATTTAATTAAAAAATTAAAATACTAAGCTTTTACAACCTGGGTTACACCCTCCCCGCTTGAACTTATGCACGTCCCTGTGCATCTGTGTGGCTGTGTAGTTATAGGTTTGGGATGGGGACGAGGTAAGTAATCAGGTTCTAGACTGTCTCTCAAGGCTTCTGTGAAAGCTGTGCTCAGACCATGGAATAAGGACTGAACAATGGAGACCATTGGGTTTCCCAACTGAGCATAGTGTAGGCGCTCAGGTTTCTCTCTTTTACGGGTGGACTGCCTGACACAATCTGGGTTACCGGAGTCAGTATCTTCACTCACGTCATTCTGTTCAGCTCCAGGCAGAACATCTTCGGTTTGTCTTTCCGCATCCACTTGAGCACTTGAATCTTGATCTTTCTCAACCTCCAACTCAACAAGGGATTCAGGTGACATTGCAGGTATGTCAGCAGGCTCAATGCTCTCAGGTTTGGATGTTGATGGCAAGTGTACTGAAAGGCTTTCAGGTCTGATTTCTTCACGTGTTCCACTTCTAGGTTCACTGACATTTAAGTTGTCATCAGGAGTATTAGATGAATCACTGGCAGGTAGGTTCTCTTCAGGCAGGTTCTCCTCAGGCAGGTTCTCCTCAGGCAAGTCTTTTGCAAGCAGGTTCTCTTGAATTTCTCTTCTCACAGGTACTTCATAGATAGTAGTGAAACGGGTTGGTCTGACAACTGGTCGCTCTGTGACTCTCTGGTATGGGTGTTCAACATCAAAGTCCCAATCTTGGTTTACAGCTTCTTGTTCAACAGACTGTCGTGTTCTAGGTCTTTGTGGAGGTTCTGAAGCAGGTAGTTCTGGAGTAGTTTCCGGCAAGAAATTACAAGGGAGTAGCAAATCCCTGTGCAAAGTTCTGAGCGGACCATCTTTAGCCTCTGGCTTGACCGTGTAGACTGGAAAGTCTTCAGCCTGTTTCACCACTATGTGGATGTCCGGCTCCCACTTATCAGCAAGTTTGTGCTTTCCACGGAGTCTGACTGCCCTTACAAGGACTCTGTCTCCAACTTCTAGTTTGGAGATCGTGACACGCCGGTCAAATCTGATCTTGTTAGCTTTTGCAATTTTGTCCGCCCCTTGCTTGGCTAACTTGAAACTTTCGTCTAGACGCGACTTAAGATCTTGGATGTACTGGGAATGTGACTTATAATGCTTATCTCTCAGGGGTAAGCCGAATGCTAGGTCTACAGGCAGTTTTGGCTGTCTCCCAAACATTAACTCATATGGAGTATACCCAGTCACATCATTATTTGTGCAGTTGTATGCATGCACCAAGGGTTTGACGAACTGCTTCCACTTTGACTTGTCTTCCTCGTTCAGAACGCCAAGGAGGTTTAACAGAGTTCTGTTGAAGCGTTCTACAGGATTCCCGCGAGGGTGATATGGCGTAGTACGTGACTTGCGGATTCCCATAATCTGACATAATTCCTTAATAACATGGGATTCAAAATCAGGACCTTGGTCACTGTGTAGACATTCTGGGATCCCATAATGTACTATGAAAGTTTCCCAGAGGCATTTTGCTACAGTCTGGGCTTTTTGGTTTGGTGTGGGAATCGCTACAGCATACTTCGTGAAATGGTCTGTAATCACGAGAATATCCTTGGTGTTGCTTCGATCAGGCTCTATGGATAGGAAATCCATGCATACAAGTTCAAGTGGTCTGGTCGAAGTGATGTTCATCAGGGGTGCTGCCTTCTCCGGCAGTGTCTTCCTTCTGACGCATCTGTCACAGGTCTTGATTTTTCTTTCGACGTCATCCGACATCTTTGGCCAATAAAATCGAGATCTTACCAGATGGAGTGTCCGCTCTGTTCCCATGTGACCCATGTCATCATGTAAACTTTTGAGAACAACCGCTCTTAATGTCTCAGGCAAGACCAGCTGGTAAGTAGGACTGTCCTCGTCTAAGCGCTGACGATATAAGATGTTGTTGTACAACCTTAGCTTCTTCCATTGTTTCAGGAAATGGGTGACTTGTGGTAGCTCTCTCCTGACTGTTGGAGGAATGGTCTGCCCCGTCTCCAGCTGGTGGATGATTTCCCTTAAACATGGATCAGCTCTTTGTTGGTTCTGGATCTCTCCCTCAGACATTTGTGGTATTATTGGCAACCCACTTTGTTCTTCATCAACTAAACCATCTGGAATGGAATCTGAAGAAACAACCAGAGAATGTATCTGTGCCACAGTGTCATTGTCATGCTGACATTCATCCAAAGTATGTCTCACAAAATGCTTTTCACAGACAGCTTTGACGACATCTTGGCTCACACAAACATCTGAGTCTTCCAGGTGAGTATTAGCAAACTGATAGATTCGTTCCTGTTCTTTTCTGGAAACAGTGTCGTTGGTCAGCTCACCATGAGGCCTTCTAGAAAGACCATCAGCATCTGAATTTTGCCTCCCAGCCCTGTACCTCAGCTTAAAGTTGAAAGTTGACAGCGCAGCTAGCCACCGGTAACTTGTGGCATCCATCTTAGCAGTAGTGAGGATGTATGTTAGTGGGTTACTGTCAGTCACAACAGTAAATGGGCTCCCATACAAATAGTCACTGAATTTTTCCGTGACTGCCCACTTAAGTGCCAAAAATTCAAGCTTGTGTGCAGGGTACTTCGATTCACTTCTTGATAACCCTCTACTTGCATAAGCAATAACCTTCATTTTACCTTCTTGCTCTTGGTACAAAGCTGCTCCCACTCCGGTTGTACTGGCATCAGTGTGGAGAGCGTACGGAAGCTGGGGGTCTGCAAACCCTAGGACAGGTGCTGAGGTGAGTTTTTCAATGATGGTCTGGAATGAGCGTTCGCACTCAGGAGTCCAGCGACTACCAAATGGTTGTTTTGGATCGTGATACTGCTTTTGTTCTTTCTTGTTTTGGCTACTTCTCCTCAATGGTGGGTATCCAACAGTGAGGTCTGTGAGTGGTTTGACTACACTTGAGTAATTTTTAATAAAGCGCCTGTAGTAGCCTGAAAAACCAAGGAAGGATCTCAGCTCTTTCAACCCTTCAGGTTTTGGCCATGTCTTTAGGGCTTCTACCTTGTCAGGGTCTGTCTCAACTCCATTTTGGGAAACTATGTGGCCCAAATATCGGACGGAAGTTTGAAAAAACTTGCATTTAGTTGGAGAAAGCTTCAAACCATATTCTTTGAGGCGATTCAGAACTTTCAGCAGTCTTGCTTCGTGCTCCTCCAGAGTCTTGGAGAAAACAATCAAGTCATCAAGGAATACAAGGACTTCTTTGAGGTTCATACCACTCATACATTTTTCCATCAAGCGTTGGAATGTGCTTGGCGCATTTGTGATCCCTTGCGGCATACGATTGAATTCCCAAAAACCAAGGGGACACACGAATGCAGTCTTGGGTTTGTCAGCCTCTTCAACTTCAATTTGGTAGTACCCCGATTTCAAATCTAACACTGAGAACCATTTTGATCCTGTGAGGGTGGAAAAGGTCTCCTCTAAGTTTGGAAGAGCATAAGCATCTTTAACCGTTTGAAGGTTCAGCTTCCTGTAGTCTATACAGAGGCGAACGTCGCCATTCTTCTTCCGCACGACTACTATAGGAGACGAAAAGGGGGATTCAGACTCTCTGATTATACCAGCCTGCAGCAGCTCTTGAAGATGCTGACGAACAGCTTCCAGGTCTTGCGGGTGGATAGGTCGAGCTCTGTGTTTGAATGGAGTCTCATCAGAGAGTTTTATGTGATGGTTGACTTTATCAGTTCTCCCATAATCTAGATCATTTTGTGCAAAAACTTCAGGCATGCTTCCCAACATCTTCGTAACGCGCTCTTTCCATTCATTAGAAATGGGTGAATCATCAAAATTAAAATTCAATTCAGGTTTGACTGACATAGGCCCAGCTAAGCTGGATGACTGGGGTAGTATAGCCTGAATAGCATTGAGTTCTGCAATGATGCACTGCTGGGGCATCACTATGTCATGCTCAGATTCATTTTTTAACATCACGGATACTTTTTGGGGTAGCTTAGCAGGAATGTTCACCAAACAGGGCTTTACTAATAGTCCCCCAGGCAAGGTGGAACATGTGGGGTGCTCTAAAACAGCCATAGTGTCTGATGTCTGTTGGTTGACTAAAACATAACCCTCCAAAACCACATCTTCTCCAGCGGGAATGACTTGAGGGTTCTTGCTGTGGAGTTTGACTAACCCATGAGTGAGGTCTTGTTGTTGTTTATGCCTTGCTCTGAGTATTTTTAATACAGCTTCATAACCGTACAAAGGAGGATAGTGTCTTTCCACAACCTTGTCAGTGACGGACATATACAAAACATCTAGAGTATTCGTACCAATGAGGACTTGGGGTTGAGCTTTCGAACTCTCGAAGTCCGGAACAACCAGTGCTAGTGTCGGCACTTCCACCTCCACTCCAACAAATTCTTTGGGAAATGTGATACTTAGAGCTACATACCCCAGGTAAGGTACCGTCTGTCCATTAGCTCCTTCTACTTCCAGCAGGTCACCAAGTGGGTTCATCTGGTGTGCTGGTAGGTGTTGGTTGGAGAACGATTGGGAGATTGTGGTTACCTGGGAACCAGTGTCGAGTAGACAGTTTGTCTGAGTTTCTTCAATTTTCACTTGAGCTGTACATTTGGTTCCTATCAGTCCTTTAGGTATAGCGCATGACTGTCTTGTTTGTGCACATTTCAGTGAAGCTCGTCGAATATGTGGGTTTTCTGGTTTCCTGATAGTGGGACGTGAATGAGCCCTAGTTCCTGACTGTCCCATGACAGAAACTGGCTTCAGTTTAAAGGACTCTGTTCACCCTCCCATACTCTTTGTCTCTCCTTTAACTCTTTTCTTTTGGCAGCAACTAAAGCAGGGTTAGCTTCAGCTTCGCAATTAGCCACAATGTGTCCATCTTCTCCACAATGGAAACAATACCAAGGCTTTGGCTTTTCACTGGTGTTTTTCTTAGCGTGAGGCTTTCTTTCTTTCCTCTGCGCATGGTCAGGTCTTGTAGGTCTAGGTTGTGTCAGTGGTTCTCCTGCCGAGGATTCTGACTTCACACGGGCTTTTCTTTCACTTTTTTGTGCCAGAATGGAAGTTAGCTGGCTTTTAATTTGAGCTAGTTCTTTCTTTAGTTCACTCATTTCACTGGGAACTGGCTGCACTGGAACTTCACCACTGTTGTCAGTAGTGTGTAAATGCAGTGCTGCTTTTTGTTTTACTATGCCTAGATGCTGTTTTCTTCGTGCAACTTTAGCTTCCTGCTTGGTTTCAGCTGTACGCAGTAACAGCAGTATATCAGCAAATGGTGGGGGGTGTTTTAGCTTGTGTTCTAACTGTAGGTCTGTTAGCAAACTTTCATTCCAGCAGCCCCTGCAAAACTGCTTAAGGAGATGCTGGTTCATGTCACGAGCCTTAACTCCACCTGCTCTTTCAGCTTGACTCAGTACAGACTGAAGACGTTGCAAGTAAGCTGAAGGTTTTTCTCCTGCATCTTGCAGGGTGCCCATGAACTGCGCAAACAACTCTTCTCCATCCTCTACAGTACCATAGGCTGAATCCAACAGCTGCAAGTATGTTGTGGCTGAAGACTCTGGACTTATGTGTCTGATTATGTCAGCGGCGGGAGAGAGAAGACTTTCAAGTATCCTGCGCGTTCTCTCTCTATCAGACACTGATGGATCGTTGAACATCAGGCCAACCTGAGAACGCCAGGTGTCGTAGTCGACCTCGCTGTATGGCTTAGGAGCTTTTCCAGAAAAGGGTTTCAGTCTCATGGATGAACTAGCAAATAGGGACTTATCTTCGCTTCTCACAATGTGCTCCACTATTACTTTCTGTACTTCGGGTGGATTGAGTGCGGAAGAATCAAGCAATGGAATGGTTCTGGGCTTAGCAGGTGAGGAATGTGCAGAATGATGGCTCTCATTGTCAGAGGCAGGTTTCAGGTGAGCACCGAACAAGGCTTGGGACGGAATTTCTAACGGGTTTTGATCTGATGTTTGGTCGGGGCTCGATGCAGGATGAAGGTTCATTTTTGACTCAACCACATCGGGTGTGTCAATGATACCACCTATCTGATCCAGGGCTTCTCTTAAGACTTCTTCTAGATCCCTCCCACTTAGTTTAGCTACTCTCTGTAGCTCACCTACATAAGTGTGAGTAATCTTACTACCCACCCCCCGACTGTAAACACTCGCTAGAGCTCGTACGCAGCACACAGTATTATCAGTGAGTGTACAGCGGTAGGGTAGAAGGGGTTCTAATGTCTGCAAAGCAGAACCGGAACTGTATTCTACAATTACTTGTGAATGTAGCTCGGAGCTAACGTCATCTATTTTTAGCGTCCTATTTATGGAACCATGTTCTTTCAGAAATGCAAGCACCTCTTCATCATAGTCTGACCCAGTTAATCCATTAACTACCACAGAGTTAGGGACTTTTACACCATTACATTCAATGAACTCCATTGTTAGCGTGTGAAACAACTTAGCTTGATTAGGCAGTGGTTCAGTGCTGCTCTCGGGTGTGCGTAAATAGGCTCCTGGCTGGCTTGCCAAGTTTTATGTAACGGACTGACTAGGAAGTTGAAATAAGTTAACCAGTACTGAATACAAAGGGTAAGTGTTTGAGGTTAATTAATAGGAAATATAAAGGGAATACTGTGGGCCAATCAGAAAACCTA
Source organism: Brachyhypopomus gauderio (assembly GCF_052324685.1). Taxonomy (NCBI): domain Eukaryota; kingdom Metazoa; phylum Chordata; class Actinopteri; order Gymnotiformes; family Hypopomidae; genus Brachyhypopomus; species Brachyhypopomus gauderio. Next base: position 7,232,499 of record NC_135225.1, on the reverse strand, counting down.
GGATCGTCTACGGAGCCAAGGACACCACACCAGAGATGACACCGCACCACTGCTTTGGAATTTGGAGGTTAGGGATAACCTCTTTTTAATGACAAGGTAAGCAATAATTTTTCTTTAAAATAAATAAAAATAAAACAAAACAATCATAACATTCAATAAGGATAATACCTATAGGTAGATTATATATATAATAATAATATAATATATATATATATATATATACTCACTAGTTGGTGTCAATTACAATCAGCAATAAAATATCCATATATATTTCAAATAGTTGTACAATATAATTTCTCTTGTGATCTGTGTGTGTGAGTGTGACTAATGTCCGTTTGTTTCACAGGTGGCAGTTGGAATATCCAGTCTGTGGAAAAGTACGCGTTTCTCCTACCGCTCTGCAGATGAATGGAAATTCAGCAACAGCAAACGAATAGTTTCACTTTCACTAATCACAGCTGTCCACAGCGCTTGCAGACTGCTTCCAGAGTCGAAATCCAGGGAGGCTCGCCATCAAATGGAAAAGGGGTCCAATCTGAACTCTAGCAAAAAACCAATGCAAAACTCCGTGTATCCCAACAGTAAACACCCCCCGTTCAATATAAAGCGCTTCTTGGGTCCACCCGCTCCGCGTTTTAAATTAAAGAGGGCTTTACTTGCCAGCACGGCAGTTTTTATCACGAATCACGTTTCTGTTAACTTTCTTACAGAAATGCCTTCTGCTCACGATGGCTGCTTGAACCAAAAGGAAGAACTGGGTCCAGGTCGACAGTATTTCCCGCGCCTATCGATTTAATTAACCACCTTATTGGCTGTAGCGTGTGACGTACTATGGAGGGCTGTGAAATATGCTGGGAATTAAATTAATAATAATTATTAAATAATTATTATTTATCAAGTGAATAAAGTTTCTTTTATAAAGTTACTTTTGTGTCTTTATTTATTTATATGTTCTTAGCTTATTTAATTAAAAAATTAAAATACTAAGCTTTTACAACCTGGGTTACACTTACACCTTTGCTGAGTACGATCAAGAACACTATTAGTGTTATTATCATTGTGAGAAAAGTCCTATTACATCTTCCTCTCTTCGGTCATCATGGGACACGGCAGGCAGGAGTGCTAAAGGGATCATACAACTGACCTCTCAAGGATGATAAGATGATCGACACATACCATAAAGAAAGAGCTCTTAGTACTAGAGTGCAAATATTGGGGGCAAGAGAAAGTGTCCTGTACCTCACCTCATAGAGCAGGTAGAACATGGAACTAGTTTGAATCCCAGGAAGCTCAATTAATGGTGAAAATGTATGTGTTGTCCTGCATACAAGCATCTGCAAAATTAAATGGCATGTGTAATAAACAAAAATCATTGTTCTTAGCATGCCCTTTTTCCTTTTTTGAATCAGGTCTGAGATCACTAGTATGCGCTGTCAGAATTCCCAGGTAGGACTTTACATAGCCCTTGCATCATACTTTATTAAAGAGAAGAACACGATTGTGTGGATTGATTAATAATGCCACAGATACCTTTGATATGTTAATCATTAGGCCAACATGACATCATCATCTGCTGCTCCATTCTAAGTAATATTTTTGGCCTTTCGTAGCGGATAAGTGTCAGATATTTCCAATTTGGTTGTACTGTATATATATATATATATATATATATATATATATATATATATATATATATATATATATATATATATGACAACAAAAGACATGTTTATGGAATTCCATATGTCAAAATAGTTCCAAAGTGGAGTCCTATGAAGATTTATAAAATTACATAGACTTGCCACAGGCTCTGGATGAATATAATGTGGGCTGTATTTTAAGAACTGTCTATGAGACAGATGGAGCGGGATACAGTCAGTAAAGAATAAAAGCTCATATCACAGCGATGAGGCTCAGGAGGGCCATATTCTCACACTGAATGACCCACCCACTGTGCCTCTGCCCATTTTTACATTTACATTAGAACAAAGGCCATAATGTGATTGGCCACACCACTGCTGTTCGTTGTGTCTGAAAAAAAGATTCATGATGCTCAGATATTCCATTCTACACCAGATTGTGCTGTGCACACTACAAGCATGCGCACTAGCAAGGGGAATACATTTATTGTATGATATTCTGCAGGTAATGTCAACACAACCCTCGTCAGTCATCTGGCAACATTCAGTGCAGAATCAGGTCCTGCCCAGGGGACTGTTCAAATCCCAGCCAGCTCACCATCCTGGGGGACCTTGAGATTGGACCTGGACCCATTTGTGCTGGGTGGCAGGGTCCTTCTTTTCTCACCATATCACTCTTTGTGGTCTCAGTAATTGACAGAGCCACTTGGCTAATGGTTCAGAAGAAGGCAGAGCAGACACTTACTTTCTTGGAACATGGTTACTGTCGTAAAACAGGCAAAGACATACTACATTGGCTCCAATGACGTATATGAGAAAAGAAAAGTCCCTGTATATGATGATCATGTTTGTTTTAGTTAGCATCAGCCTGTCGTCTACACTGTAGATCTGTATCATTGCCCACTGGTGAGCCTCACGTTTCCTCTGCAGTCTGAGCCGAGCTGGGTTCATGAGGAACAGCAGGAGAGGTGATTATGAGCTGTGTCCTCGCTCAGACGCTCTCCAGGGGCCACAGGGAGGGGAGACGTGGGGCTCAACTAGTCTAGTACCAGTCAGGGGGACTACACAGGACGCTTGCTGTCATGGCAGCAGCAGCACCTCAGTGATGTCATGGTCTTACCTGGCCCTGGCTCCACCCCCTCCCGTGGTCATTGTCACTCAACTATTCTCAGTTATTGTTATGTTAAGGTAAATTCCTGGTAAATTCCTTTATAGTTTTTTGCTTTTGGAAATATACATATTCTTCAGTAGTGGCAGAAATGTACATATTCCCATAACATTTGCTTTGAACACAATTGGTTTTGGATTTGTCTAATGATACACTGAACCAAAGAGTTATAGACTCTCATGCTCTCTAAGTGTTTCAACTGTAGCTCAAATGGTGAAGGTGAGTGTAGGAACTACAGGTTAAGTGTCTGGCTGGGTAGTTAGCAGTGTGTGAGAGGGATGGATGTGTGGTACAGGGTCTGGGCATTGGAAACTGGCTCAAAGCTAGGGGGCTTCAGTGGCATTCCTGTTTTTTTTTATTATTATTTATTTATTTTAAATAATTTTATTATTATTATTAATTTATCTTTAAATCTAGCTAAATAGATGAATTGTGAATGTGGCAGTTCTATGAATGCTTCAAATATTTTCTTTTTTGAATTTGGGATATTTTCAATTCATTAGGCGAGATTTAGTCAGCAGTTTAGCCCTCAGCAGAGCCTCTAGGATCTAAATGATATATTTGAGTGGTTTACAATAACTGAATGTTATTTTTAGCCTTACCTTTACCTTTCTGTGTGTCTGTATGCACTGGAAGTGAGAATATGTGAGAGAAGGAAACAGTGTTAAGAGAATACAAACCAGTGTGAAAATGGTTGTTAAGGATCGTTCTTTTCACACTCTACACTCCTGGCATAACATCTTTCCACACTTTCCGGGGAATCTCCACTACTCAGCTTTGGATCTGAGAAATAATTTGCTGTCTTACAGTAAACTTGAAGGAGCTAGTAATGAATTAATCTATCTCCTCATTATCCTGGAACCATGCAGTAGATACTAAACTCCGTTATGTCTGCTCTTCCCACCACAGGCCATCGAGCAGTACAGGGTAGACGTGCGGCAGACGTGCAGCAGACATGCGACAGACGTGCAGCAGACGTGCAGCAGACATGCGACAGGCGTGCAGCAGACGTGCAGCAGACGTGTAGCAGACCTGCAGCAGACGTGTAGCAGATGTGAGACAGGCGTGCAGCAGGCGTGCAGCAGACGTGCAGCAGACGTGTAGCAGACGTGCAGCACACGTGCAGCACACGTGCAGCAGACGTGCAGCAGATGTGAGACAGGCGTGCAGCAGACGTGCAGCAGACATGCAGCAGACGTGTAGCAGACGTGTTGCAGACGTGCAGCAGACGTGCAGCAGACGTGTAGCAGACGTGCAGCAGACGTGCTGCAGACGTGTAGCAGACGTGTAGCAGATGTGAGACAGGCATGCAGCAGACATGCGACAGGCGTGCAGCAGACGTGTAGCAGACCTGCAGCAGACGTGTAGCAGATGTGAGACAGGCGTGCAGCAGGCGTGCAGCAGACGTGCAGCAGACGTGTAGCAGACGTGCAGCACACGTGCAGCACACGTGCAGCAGACGTGCAGCAGATGTGAGACAGGCGTGCAGCAGACGTGCAGCAGACATGCAGCAGACGTGTAGCAGACGTGTTGCAGACGTGCAGCAGACGTGCAGCAGACGTGCAGCAGACGTGCAGCAGATGTGAGACAGGCGTGCAGCAGACGTGCAGAAGATGTGAGACAGGCATGCAGCAGACGTGCAGCAGACGTGCAGCAGACGTGTAGCAGACGTGTAGCAGATGTGAGACAGGCGTGCAGCAGACGTGCGACAGGCGTGCGGCAGGCATGCGGCTCTCAGACTGGGCCATTGAATTTCTTTATTTATTCACTTGAGTCCTTCAGACATCTCTGTTTGAAAATTGTCAATTCACATGATCTTGGATTTGCAAAAAGAAAACCCCATTGTTAAAAACACATTCGTCTAAAGGTATTTTTATTTTCTATCAGTCAAGAAATTACTGCTAGACAATTGACAAAGTGGAACAACCACAATTCAACAATCAAAAGTGGTCATTTAAAAATGTTTGGCACGTGGCGCTACATAATATGAATCGAACTGCAATAGCCTTGTAGAAGGATTTGTGAAAGGTTATGCTTTTGATTTTCATTTGGTAGGAATGATTTTGCATTTATGCTCAGAGAGAGAGAGACACAGGCATGGGGGGAGAGGAGCTTTTCTCCAAAGCCCTGCACACCAGCTAAAGGAGTCAGAAGACTTTACCGCTGACAGAGGCGGAAGCAGCAACACTCGAATCGAATGAAACAGAATAAAATGAAACTGATGTATTTTTTTTATATAAAATATCACTGATTTCCCACACTGCAGTGCTGCTGTCAGGGCGCGGCTGTGTGATGACAGCACATACAGCTTCTCTAGCTCTGTAGAGGCAAAGCACTGCTGAGTCTATACGTTATAAGGCCACTGATTCCAAGGTAGGAGTCTCCTGGGAGCGCTGGCCCATATGAGGGTTGTGCACAGTCACACAGCACTATGGCTTCACACGCTGCTATTTCCACTGCATATCCCTTCAGCTCTAACACACTGCAATGCTTGAAGTTATTAGAGTATCCGTCCTCTGACTGTAACCACCTTTTAATAATACATGTGGCAGTTACCAGACTGTACGTGTGCACACATTTTAAGGCCAGTAATGATGCCTGCACCATCCTGATTGGCGTGTTCCTCGTTTACCCAGGCTGATGCATGTGTGTTATGAAGACTGTGTAGAGCCACTGACCTGGTACAGGTGAAACACTAATGGGTGATGACTTGTGTGGTAATTAGAAGCACGTTGTTCACAAGTGAATGGGTGGGGGCTGCCCTCTTATTATTGATGCATGTTTACAGTGCTGCAGGTTTCTTATGTGTAATGAATGTGGGAGAGAGGAGGAGAGAGAGAGAGGGAGGTGAGGGGAGAGAAAGAGGAGAGAGAGGGGGGAGAGTGCATGTAAGACTGAACTGAGATATGGTAGCTGACATGAGCACCGACTGCTTTGCTTGTCCTTTCACTCTGAAGTCTCCATAGCTGCTGTGACATTTGCATGGAGCGGACCGTAATGTCCAAGTGGTAATGGACCCTTGTCCTTTCTTTCATCATTATTGCACACTGACTGATTTATGCTAATTCTGTGGGCTCAACACAGGCCAATTAAAATCCTGGCTGGGAGGGAAGGATGGTGTGAAAAAGGAAGTGTGACTTTTTAGAATATGACAGTTAATGGGCCTCCACTTCTTCTAAGCTGAAGTGTGCAAAGACAATAACCTTCTTGGGCAACACGGTGTCTTGGTGGTTAGCACGTTTGCCTCTCAGCACTGGAGTCTTGGGTTCAAGTCCCTATCTGAGTGGAGTTTCCATGTTCTCCCCGTGTTTGTGTGGGTTCTCCGGTTTCCTCCCACAGTCCAAAGACATGGAGGTTAGGTAAATTGACAGTCCCTGACAAATTCTCCCTGAGTGTGTGTCTGTGTCTCTCCCTGAGTGTGTGTCTGTGTCTCTCTCTGTTCAATAAAAAGTAGTTGTCTGAGTGTGTGTGCATGAATGTGTGTGTGCTTGTGTGCCCAGTGGTGGATGGTGCTCTGCCACTAGGGTCTGTCCTCTCTCCCCTTCCTGCACCCCATTCAGTCCTCCAGGGGGCTGTGGATCCCGGTACGCTGTGCCGCTTCTCGCCCGTGTGTGTGTGATTGGTTGTCTGAGACTTGTATCTGTGTTAACGCAGCATTGAATCTACATTCTTTTAATATAACCCCCAGCGCAGAGGTAAAGAACTTGGGCGTCACAATAGACCCAGATCTCTCGTTCGATACACATATTAATAATATAACTAGGGTAGCGTTCTTTCACTTGCGCAACATTGCCAAAATTAGAAACATATTAAATATTAGTGATGCAGAAAAACTAATCCATGCATTCATATCCTCTCGTTTAGATTATTGCAACAGTCTCCTAGCTGGATGTTCTGGTAAATCGATAAACAAACTCCAGCTGGTTCAGAACGCAGCAGCACGAGTTTTAACAAAAACTAAAAAGTTTGATCACATTAGTCCCATACTATCGTCATTACACTGGCTGCCAATTAGATTCCGTATTGACTATAAAATACTTTTATTAACATATAAAACGCTGCATGGCTTAGCTCCAGACTATCTTAGTGAACTTATTGAACAATATAACCCAGCGCGTTCACTTCGCTCGCAGGACGCAGGGTTATTAACTGTTCCTAGGATCAAAAAGATCACAGCAGGTGGAAGAGCCTTTTCTTTTAAAGCTCCACAATTGTGGAATAATCTTCCTGCCTCCATTCGGGACTCAGACACAGTCTCAATGTTTAAAACTCGATTAAAGACTCATCTGTTTAGTTTGGCCTTTGATTAATCTGTTACATATTTACTACATCTCGTATCTTTTCTCCGAGGTTCACCTGGAGAGTAACATTGCAGTCGGAGCCTACAATACCAGCATCGCTGCTCCGACACGGAATGAAAGCCTGGCGTTCATCAACAGACATTTACAGTGACAATATCATAACCCAGAACTTTCATTTTTACCTTTACTTAGTCTGATTGTGTGATTTGTGTGTGACTTGTGTATTTGTCTGTATTTTGTGTAATCTGTGTGTTAACGGGCCGCCCAATGGAGGATGGGTTCCCTTTTGAGTCTTGGTTCTCCCGAGGTTTCTTCCTATTCCCCACTATCTTAGGGAGTTTTTCCTCGCCACTGTCGCCCTTGGCTTGCTCATTAGGGTTCTGGACCCGTAGTATTGTTAACCTTTTAAATCCTGTAAGGCGCTTTGTGACAACATGTGTTGTGAAAAGCGCTATACAAATAAACTTTGATTGATTGATTGATTGTTAACAATTGTAAAGTGCCTTGGGTATCTTGAAAGGCGCTATATAAATTGCACATTCATTCATTCATATTGTATGGAAAATCATTTTTATCAACTTTTGTCATGGAAAAGAAATAATGCATTTTATGTGCCCAAATTCTTTTTGTTCTAAGTTTTAAGTCTGGTGTCTGATTCGGGGATCCACAAACCATCTCTCCCTCTACATAATCAGCCCAACAAAGAAAGGATCTATTATGTTGTGAAAGGTACTAGCTAAGTTAAAACAAGTATAAAACAAGTATAAATTACTATTATTGGCCTACATAATAATGAGTAGGACAGCAGCACTCACAAAAAAGCTCCACCCCCTGACTCCTCCCCCTGACTCCTCCTCTGACTCCTCCCTCTGCCTCCTTTTCCACTCAGCTTCCTCATCTGGTCTACATTCTGCACAGGTCTACAGCAATTAATGTGCTCCAATGTAGGTCTGCTGCATGCTGTAAGATTCAGTTTTAACTCCTTTACTGACAATGCATCTGACACCCCTCCCCCTGCACAGTATTACCACGGCAACAGCAACAGCTGCTATCCCACAGAGGTGAGGTAATTCTCAGCTCTCCTGTCTAAAAATCAAGTGTTGATTTTACATCTCGACTGGACTCATCAGTATTTAATGACACTCTAAAGCTTCTTCACACTATTGTACAGTGACCCTGATTTTACATTGCAAATCTGACATTATAAATGTTGCATAAAATAACAACAAATCAAACAGATGAAACGTCTAAGACATTCAAACCAATTTAGGTTTTCGGTTGGGAATCCTTGCACAAGTTCCGGGGGTTATTTTACAGTGTTGGTGTAATTTATGCTCTGTCTCTAAAACAGATGTAGCAATCAACACACCGCTCTCTTGAGGCGTGAAGGTCGATCATGAATGATCGATTCCCCATCATTCCCAGCATTCCCAGTTACTCACTGGTGCTCCACTTTTCCTGTCTGCCTGGAGGGGACACACCTCCTTCTTACCTCCTCTCCCCTCTGCTCCTTGTGTCACCATGCATCTTATATGTCTGTGTTTTCTGCGAAGGACAAATGGTTTAAGGGCAACATATAACGCAAATCTTCTTCAATCAACATTGATCAAATTTGTCTGTCATTATTAGCAGAAATACATCTATATCTTCCCTTTTGCCACTTTCCTTTGAGGGATTCTGTGGTTTTGCTCTCGTTTGATTTTAATCTTGTTTTGATTTTGTTTGTACCCAAATGAAAGGACCTTTAGTCATTGAGGTTACGATTACAGCCAGCTTACACAGTTAAGGTGTACACGGGTAAGTGAGGTTCATCTGGGGTTCAACTCACACCAGGGGTCTTTGGAAACATTTGGTCAATGCGTGAACAGCTCATGGTCAGTAGATCTTGGCCTATGGATTGACTCTTAGGGAGTGTGGGATCCTACATCATTGATAGTTGATTTTCCATTTGGGTAAGAGGTTCTGCGTTTATCACTAACATCACAAATCACTGGCCAGTGTTTGTTATATAATGAGGGAACTACCAGCCCACGGCAGAGCTGAGCTATGAGCATCTGTAGTCTCTGGTGCCTGCGAGACATTCTGCAAAAATAAACTTACATTCTCATTCATAAGGAAACTGGTTTGGAGTTTATTTTATCATTAAATTCAGTGACAGCACACTTTAGCAAAGACACTAGAATGGACTGTCTTGTAGAGAACGTTCCTGAATTTAACGGTATGAAATTGTACAAAATGTACATTCCTTCCAAACTGTTCTGCACAGGGTGTAAAAGAGAATCGATTGGAGATGTGAGTGTTATGAGATGTGAGAGTCATGATTCTCCTGCTGCAGAAAAAAAATAAAACTGTTTGTATTTTGAGAACAAAATGCAGCCATTGTCCTAGGAAACTAAAAATCCTGCAAACGCAGCTGTTTACTAGATCATTTGCTGATAATATGATTGGCGCAACGCCAAAGAGATAGATAGGAGGTCTTGTCATGTTGGGCGTGGATGAGTGGCTGTGCTTGTGTGCTTGTGCGTGTATGTTTGTGCGTAGATTTGCTAGTATACATTTCCTCAGGTGACGCATGGATTTATTTGAAGCACATAGCCCATAATTATATGGTGTCGTGCAGTTTACGGATCTCCCTCAGAGGGCCAGTGACGTGTTCTCTCATAGTCCCGTGTGATCAGGTCCTGGCAACCCAGAAGCCCATGGGACCCAGCTATAGGATGAGAGAAGGTTTCACCGGGCTGTATGTAAGCATGGCTACAGTTAGATGGATTGCTTTGATATTAGTGCTTCAGTGCAGCTGTGGTAAGTGTGTACCATGGGATTATTGTAACACAAGTCTGCACTTCTGTCAGAATAAATATTTTCTTCATTGACTTGTTGACTAGCGGTCTCGATCTCTATTATATATTATTTCCCTTGAGGGTGTCCCATTTTGTGCAACATTCAGGTATTTTCACTCAACTACATACTGTATTGTTTTGATGTTTTATTTTTTCTTGGTGTCATTTTGAATAACATGTGCAGTTCAGAGCTCTTTGAATCCCTCCATAACACATGAACAGATGTTGGTCAAGAGTAGCTACAGAGAAGTGGTGAGTTAGTGGCATTTAAAAAGCCCCACACTGCTTTAATGTGACCAGCAGAGAGGTGGAAGCAGGTGTTTGGGTGGCGACTCGATGACTCCGAGCAGTGTTGTGTGCAGGAGTTGTGTGTGTGTGTGTGTGTGTGTGTGTGTGTGTGTGTGTGTGTGGTGTAGCTGTCGTGTTAAGAGGATGTGGAGTCTCACTCCAGTGCCCTTGCTTGGTCTGCTTCCTCCCATTAGGGACAGTGATTAAACACTGTGATATATTGCTGTTCTCATGAGGCAGTCTGGGAGAGGCGGTATAACTAAACAAACAAATAAAATAAGTAAAAGTGTGCAGGGTGTAAAGGGCTTCAGTAAAGCAGTTGTAAAGGGAATGCGTAAAGCAGGTGTAAAGGGATTTGTTAAAGCAGTTGTAAGGCTTCAGTAATGCTGGTGTAAAGTATATCTGTAAAGAAGGTGCAAAGGGCATATGTAAAGCAGGTGTAAAGGTCATCCGTAAAGCAGGTGAAAAGGGCTTTGGTAGAACAGGTGTAAAGGACTTAGGTAAAGCAGGCATTTTTGTGAATTCATGCAAGTTGAGGTTAGAATGTAATTCAATTATATTCCTTAAAGTGTTATTGGAACATTTTCAAGCAATTTTCAATTTGTCGCACTTAGATATCTTTCTTTAGACATCTCTCTCTTCTCTCTCTCTCTCTCTCTCTCTCTCTCTCTCTCTCTCTCTCTCTCTCTCTCTCTCTCTCTCTCTCTCTCTCTCTCTCTCTCCCAATGGCTGAGAAGCATGGTGTGGGGCCTTTTTGCCATCAGTGATATCCTGACATTCAACAGCAGAATGGCAGGGAGTATGTCAGTGAGCTATACCTGTAACACGTTACAAAATTCAGAGTCAGACACACATTCAGAGAAACAGGGTAGTGATTCAAAACACAATAATGTCCATGACACTTATTGCTTAACTGTTTCAATTACAAATGAAAACTTAACAACACTAATTTCTCAGCACTGCAGCATTGGCCACTGGGCACATTAACATCATAAAACACAGTAGTGCGTCTCAAACAAAATGGCTCAAACAGAACTGTAGTATTTTAGGCTGTCCTGATTTCAGTCTCATGTCATGATCTTCAGTTATTATAGGATTGATTTCCTTTCAAATTTTTTGAGATTAAGCGTTGGGAAGTGGCTCAAAATATCACTTTGTTGAGGGTGTTATTAATAGAAGAGTTTCCCATGGGAACAGGCAATTCATTGTCCAGGTAATAACAAGTTGGCAGTCAGATGTATCCAAGGATCTCAGTCACCAGTATCCATCAAACCAGTATCATCAACAGTCCAAGTTCCTATTTCCTTGTCAGTTTCAAGTTATATGTTTGTGCTATACCTACCATCACTGTATAGGATTTCCCTCTTCTCTCTCTCTCTCTCTCTCTCTCTCTCTCTCTCTCTCTCTCTCCCTCCTCCTCCCTCAGTCTTTCTCTCTCTCTCTTTCTCTCACACACACGATGTGACACACCAAATCTTCAAGTTGCAATTGTGTGCAATCAAATAACAAAGTGCAGACATGTATAATTGAAGTAAAATTATATTTAGCATGATATTTTATGACGTGTGCATCTATACAGCTGCTACAGCACACAGGTTATAGAGAGGGCTGTTATAAAACATTCATAATTGAGCATAACTTATTATTGCGGCTGCTTCATGGCTGGGAGCGCAGTGCTGGTTGATTGGATGTGTACTGTAAAACGCTGTCTCCAGTGGGGACTGTTTACTGCCCAGCAAGATTAGGCACTTGGGCCATCACGCTTACTGCTTAACTGTTCCAATTACAAATGAAAACTTAATAACAACCATTTCTCAGTACAGGCTGCAGCACGAGCCACTGAACACATTAACATCATAAAAATCTCTATAAAGGTTGCTGCAAAGACCTTTATGTGGTATCTATGTGTATAAATGACTTCATCAGTGTGTCTTTACATGGAATATTCTTCATCTTGTGTTCATCGTAAAGAGACGCGCTGTCTTCAGCAGCACCACTGAGACATGTTATTTGATGTCCCAGCTTAAGTGCGATCTGGTGGCCCCATTGATTGTGTGCATATAAAATCAAATAGACATGGGAGATATTACACGCAAGTATATGAGTGCATTAGCATGAGGGCTGTGTCTTTGTTGCTGTGCTGACTGTAAATAGGATCTAAACAGTCACCAAAGTCAATTTCTCAAGGGTGGTCACGCATTTAGGTCACTTACATTTCATTCCATCTGTAATTTTCCCTCCCCTGTGTGGGGGGCGTGTGCACTGTGCGCTGCTCCTAGCCAAACGCCTCTCTGCGTTTTTACCCTTCAGATCTGCTGCATAAGCCGTTTCCCTGGGCAACGGCTTGTCTCCTCCACCCTCTTCTGGAGAGCACAGAATCCAGATCTAGCCCAAGATTTGTCCTGTCAGCTCTGAGCTATTAGCAATCAGAATATGTGTTTGGTGCTAAATTATTTAAGCTTACTAAATTTTTGCTTATCGATTGATTTCAATGACTTGAAATCAAAGGTCTTAAATATAGGGTTCAATATAGGCAATAATAAGTAGTTGATTGGATTGGCTGCTGTCTGTTATTGCTCCACACAGTCAAATGAAGAACAAAACTACACACACACACACACACACACACACACAAACACTGTCCTTGCTCTATGTAACACTGCTACATGTAAAACTAAAATTGTGCTTTGGGACAGGTTTGAATTTTGGCTGCAATGCTATCATTTGACCTGACCCAGATTTTCCATGATTTAATGAGTTTTCTTTTATCCCTTTATGCACTATAGCACACTGCGGCTGTTTAAAGATGAACTAGTGTAAATAGTTTGTGATCTAAGACGTGCTTCTGCCACATCTTTAATCTGATAAAAGATTTTTAAATCTTCCATTTATCTTACTTTTTCTCAAGGAAAAAGTCCCTTTACCCGTTAACAGCAATTGGCAGATGCTGTTATCCAGTGTGACTTACAGAAGTAAACCTTACTGTACTGAGAGGGTGTACATCTCTTTCAGTAGATATGTTCCCTCTGGGAGCTCAACCCCTGACCTTGCTGTTGTGAGCATGTTGAGCTACACTTGTTGAATCTAACTTTGAGGCTAAACGAACCACTATGTTTTTCTGACTGAGTCAAGTCAGTTGGATTTGAAGTGATTGAATATGGAGGTATGTGGAAATTAGCTATGGTTGCTTTGGCTTGAATAGAATTAATTCCATAGCTATTTCTTCCATTTAGGAAAGTATAATGATGTTATTCTCTTGTTGCCTGGTAACATTAATGAAGGCTGCTAGTCTACTACGCCACTGTCTTGTTCTTGTCCTGTAGATGACTCCTGTAATTGCATGTGCCAGGATCCAGAGTCCAGAATATTTCTTCATCAAAACCATTTAGATAGAGGTATGTACCAGTACTGACAATGAAACAGCTGGAGTAAAACTCCCTAACTTTCTGCTTAGCTTAGAAAGTTAGAGCTTATAAGCTTAGACCTTATCCAGTAATTGTTTTAAATGTGGTTTCTTGTATGTAGACTGCATTCCTATCTAGTTTACTTGTGCCTTTGGATATGGGACAATGGGACACCAAGATGTGAAATGTGCCATATTTGTCAATTGTGATTTTTCACCGCAATCGAAATTTGTCCACTGCATTTACCCATCTGTGCAGTTAGAACACACACACACACACTAGTGATTACTAGGGGGCTGTGGTGCACACGTGCCCAGAGCGGTGGGCAGCCCTAGCTCGGCGTCTGGAGAGCAGTTGGGGTTAGGTGCCTTGCTCAAGGGCACCTCAGTCATGGCCTCAGTCCTGGGAATCAAACCCACGACCCTCCAGTCACAAGACCAGTTCCCTACCACAGGACCATGACTGCCCCAAGATATAATATTTAAAGTTTTATCACAAAGAAAATCTGAATCTAACAAATATCAAACAAGGAAAAATGAAAAATGATGTTAGGATACAGAATCAAAGCACAGGTCTCTCACAGGTCTCATTTTCATTCACTGGGGTCATAAGGCCCCAAATTCTTATATTTGTAATGACTTTTTAGTATTAACTAAAAAAAGAGCTTTTGCTGAATGTGAATGTTATAGTCTCAAAGAAAAGTACTCCATCATACAATTCCAGAGATTCAGCTATAAAAGACTTTAGACCCCAGTGGCCCAAGGACAGTTCTCACAAGGACATCTTTAATTACTCATTGTACTTTTCTCTATCCACCAGTGTGCTTTTAGGGACCAAGATAATTTTTTTCCGGTAAAATACACATTCACATCCAAACTCAATTACCATGTGAAACGTTTACAGCTGATTTCACAAGCTTGTCACAGGACTCGAGCAAAAAGTGCAAATGCCATTTCCCTCTCATTTGAAAAGGAAATATTTTAACATTACAGTGTGCGAGATGTGATCTGATTCACGGAGTGTGAAATAGGCAACATTTGAATGCAGAAAGCGTGAGAAATCCGAAAAAGGAGAAGAATGTAGAGCATGAACACACAGGTCCTGCCGCAGGACTCCCGCACTCTCTCTCCTGTGTAAGAGAGATCTTCACACAAAGCTGTGTTTCAGGAAGGCCCCTCTCCTGTTTCATACATTCCTAAAAACAATAATCCAGAAGCCAAAGTGAGAATCTGGGTTGCTTTTCTACTCCCTAAACATGTGTACAAGATGTGCAAGAACAACCTTGTCCATAAATTGATGTAGTTGTCAGCATTGTTACCGGCTCGTTTGACGTTCATGTAAACATGTGGACGATGCTAATCATTGGTTATCAGAGCACCCCAGGCCTGCAGCAGCAGATCTTGGAGGAGACGGAGGAACCTGACTGCTCTTCAAGCCTGTGTGCACCAAATGGAGAGTTGTGTTCTGCAAATGGTGGATTGTTCCTCTGGGGGACTGCTGACGTGTTAAATAGCAAACACAGCATCCAGCTTCACAAATGAGATCAATCCTGATGAAATAGCTCTGGAGAGGGAGATTCCTCATTCCTGTCAAAGTTAATGACTATTGGATTTAATGAATGAGCAGTCTGTTGGCTCACAAGTTTCTTATTTGTATTTCTCAAGGGTTTAGCTTTTTTTCCTGTCGTGAAGTCATGTTTGAAGAGCTCCACTATAGAGGGAAGGCTATCAGAGTTGGTAAGAATTTACACATCATTCATAATTCAGTTCAGAAGGGCCCAAATGCCTCACAGTTTTGAAGAGTGTAAAACAACACAGTCCCTGTTGTTTACTTTGGCTAGCAGAGCGTCCAAACAGAGGTTTTTCATTTCTTACATCCTTTTCTGCTTTCATTTTTAGAAGTATGTGTATTATATGGATATATTTTTGTATTGTATGTATATTGTTTATACAAAGATGTATTTGTATTTTTTAGTGTTGTCGGGTTTCAGTGGCAGTTCACACATTAGCCCACAACATAGCAAATGTCAACTGTGTTATCTTTTTATGGACAAAAACATTTTGTTATAGATATAATACCAAAATTTTATGTTTGCTGATAAAAATGAGAAAAGGTGATGAAGGAAGAACAGGCACAGTTCCACATTAGCATCGTGCTAAAGTGAGAAAGGGAGAGACATGTACAGTGATTGCTGTCTGCAGCGCTCTGGCGTTTGCAGCTGAACTTGTCAGGACGATTTAGCCATTTAATGTCTTCACTGCTGTGGCTCACGGAGCTGTACATCAGGGCAGACCTGCTTTTGGTGACAGGGGAATGAGGGAACGCCCTGCCTATAAAAAAAAATGATGAGCCTCCTCTTCCTCATGCCTCATTAACTGTGGCCATGAATCAGGTGAGGCGGAGCAGCTCCTCATTGGGGTGGGTGTGGGGGGGGGGGGGGGGGGGGGGTCTTGCTGTGCTATGCCAGCAACCCCTTCCCCTGAGATGCAACCGCTTCACTGCCAAAGGTCACTTGTGATATCAGGGCTGCTTCATTGCCACTACACAATACAGCGTGTTTGATCATTAAGCCACTATGTAGACATTGTCTTTGATAGATACTGGAAGTTGTGCCATTCGTTCTGATCTCTGAAATATTTACAGACGCTTACTCTAGCTGACACGATACTGATTTATCCACTAATACACTCACACGGTGTAACTGTTTCCCCCTGTATAAAGTAAAATGTACTGCACATTATATAAAACTTTGCATCCATTTTCCCATTTTTTCCTGGCCACCAGTGTGCTGAGCACACGGAGCATCCCAGAACAGTGATTAGCGTTAGTATTTCAGGCACGTGTCCACCCTCCTTCGGCTGTAGAGGGCCACAGAGGTTTATTTATGCTCACTCGACCTCCTGTGTGCTGCAGCCAGAAAGGTTAACATGTCATCATAAGTCATGACAATCAGAGGCAATCAGTAAGAACCCTGTGGGCTGTAGCTAGCACTCTGTTCAGCCTTCAGCACATGCAGTGCAGTCAACTCTGAATACTTTACACTCCTGTGCAACTCTCCACTATCAAACCTTTTCAGCTAATACCTGTATTTTATCAGCCTAAAACCGAGTTGCTGCATTAGAATTTGACTGCCATTGTCATGGATTAGACATGAACTTTGTAAAATAAACATATATAAGAACTGGAATGACATATGACTTATGAAGCAGACTTAAGCGCACAGGTTCTTTGTGTTATAAGAGTCTCACTGATTTGTGTCTGGCACATAGGCCAGCTAGACTGCAGTAGAATAAGCTATTGTGTCCAGGCAGTCTGTCAGATATAACTTGTGTGTGTGATTTCCAGCTCTGTTCCAGAAGTGCTCCTTCATCCTATGGACAAGATCTCTCCAACTGCTCTCTGTTACGTTTTAGTGTCTGCCTGTCCTTGGCCGATTATAACACCAAACCCACCTCATGAGACACTGCTTGATTTTGTACTATTTTAGGATAACAAAACCCCATCATTATATATATATATATACATATATATATATATATATATATATATATATATATATATATATATATATATATATATATATATATATATATATATACATATATATATATATATATATATATATATATATATATATATATATATATATATATATATATATATATATGAGTTATGGTAAAGAGCTTTCTGACAGATATGAGCTCTACCCAACTTGTAAATGCCTATGTGATTATGTGATAGGTTTACCAAGCTGGCTGATTCAGCTGCAAGAGAACTATCATTGTAAGTGGGTGAGATAATTTATGTGGCGTGCTTGGCCTGCAACTCTATTTAGGGTAAGTAATAAATGGACGGTCCTGGGCTTTGAGGCCAGACAGAGTTGCTGATTGAGTTGTGATCACCAGACATTGAAGTTGCCACGCTCCGTGTGTAAGCTGACGCCTTGAGAGATGGGGCTATTAATCAGCGATGGCCTTCGATGGAGCACGTGCCTTAAATCTGAAGATGTAAACAGGGGGCGGGGCCTGAGACAGCCAGGTGGACCCCATGGAGGTTCAGCTTAACGAGAGCTAATACTTTACTGCCAATGAGAGGCTAGCAGCGTTCATGTTGTCTGAACTACCCTGGAGTCTACAGTATCTGATAATGAAGCTCCATGCCAGGGGGGTATTCCAAGAAGCGGGTTTAACAAACTCTACCCTTAACCCTGAACTCGGAGTTGTCTTACCCCGATCTGACATACTCAGAGTTTTCGGTTCCAAAACGGCGGATCGAAGTTAAAGTAATCAGGGTCGCTCAACTCTGAGTAGGTTGACCCAGACAGAAGCGCGTTCACGCGTAACTATGAAAGGCATTCTTAATGGAACGCAGATAAATAGGATTTATCATGGACTTAAACGCGAAAATCAGCCGAACATCATATTTCACACCACTGTAGCTTGAAGTATTAATGACTGCGTATGCAGAATATTTAGATATTATTAAACGTAAATGTAATACTGCGGTAGCTGCTAGAGAAAGGCAGTCAGCATGTCAAAAAATTGCCAACAGAGTTAATGCGTGAGTGAAAATGATATTTTTATATTTAGCAGAAGGGTGCGATTATATTATTATTTTCTCCACCTTTATAATACTGTATTGAGTTTTTAAATATTTTTTTACTGAACACTTACTAATTCCAGGTCTAATCTGAGTGGTGTGAAACACACATGGCATCAGATAAAAATGAAGTATAAGAATATTGTACAAAGTGGTATGGCTGTACATAACTATATCTTATTCTTAAAATATATTATAAAATATATTTATTTACAGGAAAAATGAAATAATGAAACATAACAGTGAATTTGACTGTAATGTATACTAAAAGGTTGCAGGGTGGATGGTGGGGTGGGTGGTGGTGCATGAATTAAGGTGGAAAGCAGTGATTGCAGATGGAGTCTCTGACAACTCCACCATCTCTGTTGTCACCCACATGCATGTAAGGTTCCTCGTCTGTGGGCATGTCAGAGATGGTAGGCTGTCGCTCTTCCTGGGTGGTTGCAATGTTGTGTAATTCCACATATGCCATTATTATGTGGCACGCCCTATCAGGGGTTACTCTGAGCCCCTTCGGGCACTGGAACCTGGCCTCGAGGATTCCTAGGGTCATTTAAATTCTTGCCCTGGTTTTGCTGTGGGCCTGATTGTAGCAGGACTGTGGTCCAGGTGCAGGATCTGAATAGGGAGTCATAAGGTAGGCCTATAGGACAGGCAGGGATACCCTCTGTCTCCATGAAGGAGGCCGTCATGTCCTATAATCACACTAGGGTTTGCAATGATTTAACTATTACACTGCATGTGAACAACTAGCAAAACTACCGCAGGCCTACTCTGTTCAGATTTGTTGTACAGTGTGGAATCATACACGGATCCTGGCCATCTGGCTTCAACATTTGTGACGAGGTGGGAAGCATCACATATGATCTTGATGGGAAGAACGGTCAGTTACAATAGCTATGTTATTTTTGTTACCATTAAAGATAAGTATTCATTAAGGATTATAAAGGTTAGTACCTGTACATTAATGCTATGGATGAATTTTCATGTTCTAATGGTGCTGGAATAGGTAGCATATGTAGGTTCCATCAATACAGCCAATCACTCTAGGAAATCCTTAAAATGTAAATGGAATGAAGTTCGTTATATATTGCCTCTCCTTTGCTTAATTTCGTTATTGTCCGTGTGAATTAAAGACAAACCAATGATGCTGTGGAATTCCTCTTTGGAAACACCACAAAACCGGGCACTAGTCATTTTAATGCCGGACATAGTTTTTGGACAGACCGACATACAGTAGCTTTGCTGACAGATTCCGCATCTCCTACACTATAACGAAAACTTCCACTAGCAAAAAACGAAGACCGATATATAACAATGTGCATTGAGAGAGAATTTAGGGCTGATAGGCGATGTGTAATATTTGAAATGTTATTATAATAATAAAGTTATTGATGTAAGTAATGGATTGTGCTGAAAACGATAACGTTCATTAAAAAAATAATCCGAAAATGATAGTAGGCCTATGTCTATTCGGGGTTTTATAAGGCGTTCCCGACGAAGAAGTCAGCGAATAAACTGAGTTTCAATATCCACATGATCTTTGAGGAAAGGACATGTCATGATGACGTGTTTGTAACTCTGGGTCAGGTCCAAGTTAACCTGCCAGCGAGCAGGTTAGCTTCAGAGCATAAGTTGCTATAGTAACTGACTCCGGTTCTCTCTAAGCTCGGTTTCTGGAACGGAAAACCTCAAGTTTCCGTGAACTCTGAGTTAACTTACCCGGGTTTTCTCGCTTAACCCGCTTCTTGGAACACCCCCCAGGTGGGTTGTTTGTTTGTTTTTGTGTTTGTGTGCTCAAAGAACAGCACAGCATCTCTTAAAGTCAATAAAATAACTGTTTCATGAGGTTTTTCCTAAGTATTCTGTATATATATATATATATATATATATATATATATAAACTGCCATCCACGAGACACCAGAGCCAAAGATTAAATGTCTGGTCACTAAAGTTAATTAGTCTGCTAATTAACACACTGTTTTCATTTACATTATCGAATGGAAGGTCATTTTTCTCACCCTGGTTGGGAAAAATTTTGTTTTTAGCACATAGGTTGTTGATCCTCTCTCACTGGTCATATTTCATCATGTTATTGGCTTTGTAATTAGTTTTAGGCTTTCTTTCAGTCTGCCTGAATGCTTGCATTCTCCACTTAGAATTTTCCACTATTGTATATTTACGTTTCTACAAATTGTTTTATTGATGGTCTAAACAAGACTGTACAAGAAACGTGCTTATGCTTACAGCTATATAAAATTTTAAATTTTGACCTATACTCTTTAAGCAACACTAAATATCTGTCTGAAAATCAGAGTCACATCTGGAGGCTTTACCCTTAAACCACCCAGCAACTGGAGTTGTCAGGCGGCTCAGACGTCCTCAGGCTTCAAGTAATTTAATTGAGAGGATCATCCACACTAGGTGCATCAGGCATTTTTTTCATACTCAAATCCAGGAATATTGAGGTCTGGAAGATGATCATCACTTAGTAGCAAGCTAACCTCAGAGAGTATGCTAGCCAGTATGCTAGCAGAGAGCTAACCAGCTAGCCACCATTACATCCCAACAAGCTGTCACACACCTCTAATTTTGTTGAACTTGAGCAGGGGTGGCCAACCCGTCATAGACCAAGAGCCACTTTTCTTACTGTGTTACGGCAAAGAGCCACATCATACATGGGCGAGTGTAGATTGTTGAGTGGGGGGGGGGGGGGGGGGTGGCGAGTGTAAATTATTAGTCAAATGCGTGTTTTCCACTACACCGCGCACCACGAAAGTATTCTGCGCACCACGAAAATGTAGCAGTGTGTCGCTCCGTTAGTGCAGGTGAGCCCGCGGACCGGCAGGGGGGCCGCATGAAACCAGGCAAAGAGCCGCATGCGGCTCGCGAGCCGCGGGTTGGCCACCCCTGAACTAGAGCTTAATTAACTTAATTCTTGATCTTGCACTGGCATGATTCATGCTTCTATCTTAGAGTCCAGACTTATCCAGCCATTGGTAGGATTGTGTTTTGTTAGCAACCTCTGATATCTGCACATTTCATGGAGGGTATTATCCTGTCATGGCACCTTCCATGTCTCACATCTGTTTGAGGCACTATCTCGTAATCTTTTCCCAAGAAGCTCCTTCCTTCCTCCTTCTGGCATACAGCCTTTGGATGTTGTATCTTGGGTGGAGTGCGCCATGCGTTGGGAGGACGTCTCGACATCTGCAACCTTCACCTCTTCACTTTGGCATCTCATTATGCTGGGAATCTGATTAAAAGGACAACTGTTTATGGTTGGGTTCAGTCCCCATCTGGGCAAGTGCTCTATGCTACACCAATAAAAGTCTTTGGGTAAGACTCCTAACAATAACTCTGTATCATGACTGAGAATTGTAGGCCACTATGGATGAGTGTCTAACAAATGCATAGAATGTAAAAGGCTTTTATCTTGTTATTCCAATTCAACTGGCCCTTGTATACATGCCTTTCCCTGTGGAGGTGTAACCCTGCCTACCAAGGCAGTCTCTGCCGGGACTAGTCGTTTTCGGTATCGTAGGGTTCGTATAGGAGGACTGCGGTAGCGAATACAAATCAGTATATTACGCCCTTTATACCCACAATAACACAATTCCACCAATAAAGTTGCAGGACGTATGTATTGTGTTACACAAGGTGAAGTGATTAAAATACACTATAGCATGAGGACCAACAACCATCTACACAATACATAAAATGTCAACATTAACACTACAAGCATTCACAAGTTCACAGAATTAGAACAGTCATTACATTTCAGTCCTATGTTGAATTCAGCAGTAGAAAGGAAAAAAAAAAACAAAAAAAAAACAGTCCTTTTCCTGGGATTCTGAGATGAGAAAATTATGTGTGAAAAATTGAGTAAAAAAGGAAAAAAATATGTATGTGTGTGCGTTTGGGGGAAAATAGGTCTGCGATCTGATGTTTAAACAGTGCAATTTCCCAGTCCTACCACTCCGTGACCAACAGCAGTCCACTGAAGGTGGAGGACAACGTGACGGTACGACGATGGAATCCTCAAAGACGACGATGAACGGCGCTACAATGGAGCATAAAAAAAAACCAGCCTGCACATACGTGCAGAGCGATAAGCCAGTTTCCAATCCCTCAACATTTATCAATCATCACAAATCAAGAATCTTGTACATACTTCAATAACACATAACATGAAATTACAACAACTTTATACATTGAATACGTTTCCGCTCTCCCTTTCCCCCACATGCAATAGCCAACTCTTCTAGCAAAGTATGAATAACTCTCAGAATGTATTCACAACAGAAACGTATCCTGACTGGTTTCTTACTCATTTCTCAAACACTGAACAAGGTAACTAATTCTTCCGTACATGAACGATTAGCCATTTAGCTCACAACTTACCAGGATATCTTCAAATAACAATTCTTTAACAATTCTTCAGTGTTTGAGAAAAAAAAAACGAAATCATAACTTCTTAAAAATCAACTCCATTCCTTTCGTTAACAATATAAAATGTTTAACCTAACTAACTCGACGTACAGATGTTTTCCCTATCTCCGTGTGTGGCACGGTGAAAAAAAACCGTTTGAAAAAAAAAACCGTTTGGAACAAAACCGTTTGAAAAAAAACAACGGATCACTCCTCATATGGGGAGAGGGGCCCAAGGAGCGTCTGCTAATATTCTATCCTTAATGTAATATTAAGGCAAAATCGCCTGTAAATAACGAATGAGAAAAGGAAAAAAATAAAAATAATAAAATCAGTGTATGAGTGAGACACAATAATTCACCAGGGTTACAGAGGTATTTTGGATGTTGCTGTTCATCTGGTTTCTTTGCAATGGTTGTCATCTGATTGCGATTACGTTTACTCTTATTGTTATCAGTCGAGCACACTTCTCCAGGCCAAATAGCATTGCAATGTCCTTGCTGTTGTTCCTGCTCATGTGGGTCAGTGACTCAGTGTCCTTTTCTGTCTTGGCATACAGCCTGATGTCATCCATGCACGCAATATGATTGATGGTAATTCTTCTGCTGAATTTGAGCCCATTCAGCCCTTATTGATGATCTGGCTAAGATTCATCAGTGAACAATAAAACATGTCCTTGGTAAACACTACACTTCATATGGGACAGTTGTCCCTCACTTACCTATTCTGGATAGCTTTTTTGTGTGGGGCTTGTTGACTTAATGCTGGTTTAGACATTCAGTTATCCAGATCTTTTCCAGATGGTGTTTGCCCATCTCTTCATGGTTGTGACTCCATCCTAGATATCTGCTGATGTAACTCTGATCAGTCCCTCCTGTGATGAGAGATTGAAGTTCTCCATTTTCAGATCCCAACCACTGCACAACTGTGTTATATAATGATGAATTCTCCCATATGCTCTTCTAGTACTGTTCCATTTCAGGTCTGGGTGGATCCACAGTCACGGTTTTGCTGCACTGTTTATTGGGTTTCTGGATCTGGGAAGGAAGACGGAGGCAGGAAGAGGTATGAGTAGTGCACAGAGCTCTTTTTTTAAATAATAAAACTGAATAAACTGGCTTTGCTGTTCAGCTGGTTTTTCAATAAAAGCAAAACACTTTTTTTGTCTTGTTGCTCTGTGGGGCAAAGAAAATCTCTCCGTTTCAGTTGTTGGCTTTGTCTACCTACTAGAAGAGACACTGGCATATAAGTAGATTGCCTTTAGCTACACAGGTGCATCAAATTTTAATTACTCGTTGGTTCTCACAGGCTCTCCGCCCTGCAAATGATGCTGAGCTGCATACAATTACTTTTAACACTTATTACTGCAACTCTTATCATTCTTATTCTGTAATCTTCATGCCCATCTGGAGCTCCTTCAAGTTGCTAAGTTGCACCTGAGTTGGTTGTTATCCTGGTTTCCAGCATTGTAGTGAAGGTTTGCCTGTATTTTGTAGCCTAGCGTCTTTTACCGTGACAAATGCAGTGACATATATCAGCTTGTTGAATTTCGTCATACACCTGGTTGAAATTGATCTTATTGCTTACAAATTACAAATATGATGTGTTCTCGCTACAATCTGCCATTTCTGAATTGATTAATTTCAGTTTCAGGTGCACTAGCAATAGTTATAGGCTTATTTGGACAATAGGATTCACTCTTTATTTACTCAGTTTCAGGTTGTGGTAGTACCTATCATAGCTTTTCTTAACAGTCAATAAAGAAATTTTCAGCTCAAGCAAACACTTTAGTGTAGGCTCTTGTTGTCTTTAGTAGAATCATGGCCATTGTGGATAGCATTAGAGTTTCCATGATGGCTGAAGTCAATAATTGGTGTGAAGAAACTAAAATTTCCTACTTTAAAGAGTGTGTGATCAATTAAAAAACGTGACATTTGACCCCTAATATCCATCCTAGTGACACAATGTGAATCTTATGCTGCATCATTGGACCAAAGGGAGTCAGTATGGAAATGGTCAAAATGGATTTCCAAAAACAAAATGTATGAATTCTTGTGGGTTGTCTGGGGGGGTACAAGAGAACCAGCTAGTGTATGTGTTTAAATGCAAATCAGATGCAGTGAAAAGGCTTAAATGTATATCTTTCCTTAGAACTCAATAAAGTTAGAATATTTTATGTGACTGAGCTATTATTTTAATGTTGTTCTTACCTAGACAGCACAGGAAAATAAAGGATCATTTTAACCTTTCATGGAGGTATGTCACGTCCAGCCCCTCCCTCCTCCCTGGTCCCGCCTAGCTTCCCCGTTCCCATTTGTTCCTCCCTTTGTCTGTCACGCCCTCGTTGTTAGTACACACACCTGAGTCTCGTTTCACCGTCTTGTTTCTGTGTATATAATCCCCGTGGTGTTTCACCCCTGTGTTGGTCATTGTTAGTGAGTATGTCCCCTTGTGCTCTTGTTCTCCCTTTTGATGCTCTTTATGCCGGTTCTTGTTCTTTGTTTTACTTCTAGTCCTTGTCGTTGTTTTGTTTTCCCCCGTTGATCTCTTGCGTTTCCTTAGTGTATGTTCCTTGTTGTTAGTGGTCATTGGTTGTCAGTTGCTAGTTGTCTGTTTGGTTGGTGTTACTTGTATCTAGTCGCTCCTTGTAGTCGTTGCATTATTTGTGTATATCCTCCCTTCATGTTTGCCTGAACTGTAGGGTTATGTTCTCGTGTATGTTCTCGTTCCTAAGTTGTGTTGCTTACCCGTTCGGTGGTGTCTTCCCCTCTGTTTTTAGTGTAGTCCCTTCCTGTCTTTTGTGGTGTAGTTTAGTGTTGTGTTACTTCCTTTTCAATAAATATTCAAACTCTAGCATTTGAGTCACTCCCGCTATTCAGAAACGTAACAAGGTAGTAGTTGCACAGAACAAATAATATGTGGTAGCTCAAAACAACCAATCTTTGCACATAAAGATATACAAAATGACATATTAGCATGATCAATATTGAACATATTGATATCATGCTGCAAGTCAATTGTCCATGTGTCTTGAAGTTCATAACCCTAGAACAATATTACACAGAACTGTAGGACTTGTCATGCATCCATTCCACTGGAACAATAATCTTAATGGTCTGAATTATATACATATTTGTCACATAACATGATATTTTAACACTTCCAAGGTTGTTCAACAGATCGTGAGGATGATACTGATTTGTATGTATAAAGTGTTTTTTGCAGCAGGAAAGTTTATTACACAAAGTTTTAATGCAGATCATATTGAAAGAGCTTCACAGATGTTGTGAAATTTAGAAGTATAATAAAGATGTGTGTAATACGTACCAGGTGGACAGCACATACATACAGCTGTGACTGGAGAGACAGCCTCATGACAGGAAAGAGTCAGTTTTCACTGTGACCATTGGGAATTCACACAACTGTAAGCCAGGAGTGTGAAATATCAAATTTAATAAGGAAAATGTTTTGACATGTGAGAACACCATATATGTCATATCATTTATTTGAAGGGTTGTCCTATGTTTGCATCTGTCTTCAGCTAGCTGGATTCCTGAATCTACACTAAATAAGACTCTAGCATAAGCAGTACTTTCTTTATAAACTAAAGATCAACAGTTCAACAACTAAAAGTTAATTTAAGTCTGTAAAAAAGTGCATGTTAACACTTTTCAATCAGTTACTTAAACGGAATATGTTTTGCTGTAGAATTACTGCATTTCTGTACAAATTATTCGGTTAATTTCATTAAGACCAATAGCAAATGTAGGAACAAACACAAGTTGAAAAGATTAGCAACACGTAAGACCTTCAACAAAGCATAAATTGCTCTAATTTTTAGAAATGCATTTTGACATTTATAACAAATTCGATTTTGTATTTTTCCCTTAGCAGTCTGAATTCAGGCTTGGGTGTCTCTACTGTTAATCAGTTATACACAACCATGTATGGATTAATAACATCAAATGTGTAGTCTAGGAACACTTTCAATGAGAATGATGTAAAGAGTCAAGCCAACCTACAGCTAAGAATAATTCAGCATTTCATGTTGCTACTGTTCTCTCTTTTGAACAATGATAACTACAAATAAACTATTTTTATCTGTGTTGCTGGATTTTATAACAAAATTTCCAAGGTAACTTACACTGCTAGTATCTATGATATAACAAAATGCAAGGGCTTCTTGTTACAATGATATTTTTATTTCTTTCACAATTACACCACTCCCACATCTGGTAGTACCAAAATTATTACTATCATGTCCCTGCTAAATGGTAGATCATTTTAGTGGACTAGAGCCATTTACGAGAGAGGAGGGTCAGACATTACCTCGTATCCTCATTGTAGTTCCCTGTCGAAGGCTGTGTTTGACCATCTCATGGAGGGTAAAGAATGTCAAAGGACTCTTAACAACCACACAGAGACAACGTGCCATCACAACATACACTCTGGAAATCACGACTTTAGGTGATGCCAGTTGCTGGAATTCTCACAGCATGGGAAGGGAGGGGTCTTAAAGGGAATCAAACAGAGATGGTGTACCAGCAATGTAATAATTCTATCATGTAGCAAAAAATTATTCAACTGGATGTCTTTCCAGTTGGATAATTTCCTATATGAAATATGCTATCTAGGCTTCACACTCCCTTCTTCATATATTATACTATATATAAAATGTGATATTATAACTCACATTTATTATAATAGCAATCATATTGCGGACATCTTATTTAGCTTTTTCTTTTTTTTCTTTTCCCCCAGAGTTTAATGACATTTAACAAGGCTTCTCAACTCTCTCCACAACATCCTAGTGTCTTTACACTATACTAGCTGGAGCCCCAAATAATTCCTCTAGGAATAAGATTGCTTGCCTCTGTGTTGATGATTTTCTGGCCATGTAATAATACACAGAAGAGCCATTAGCAACACGGGATATCTTCATTCTACTTCATCTGCATTATTTGTAACATATTTATGCACCTATTAATGAAATACCTGTATTTTAGTGGTTTTGGACAGATGTCAAACTATGTCAAACAAAATTTTCAACTTGTTATAGCATATCTCCAACTTTTCATGTGCCCTTCTTGATACATTAGCAGAGGTGCACCCCTGGATGTAGGTCTAACGGATGGGTCTCTATGGAAATTATTCTTTTTTGTACAATGTCCTGTCCATGTATGCTGTGGCTGCCTCTAGTATCTGGACTGAGAGGAGCATGGCCTCAAGGGGGTGCTGGGTGTCGGCTGCCAATGTCCTGATCCAGGATGTCCATCTGTGACACCCTAACCATCTTGCACCTCGTTCCACATCTCGTTCTTTCTAGTGCTCATGATCACCAGTTTGCTACCCAGGTAAATATGTTATACATGATGCATCATGACTTCGTGATATGTATTACCAATACAATTGTTTGCATCTTATTAGCACTATGCATTGACTTGTGAATTGTCTTATAGAATATTTGATTATTCTGTTGTTTTCCATTACTCTACATAGCTCATTGCATTTATATATATACAATTATTAGAAAGATGCATTTGTAAGCTGCCCTTTACTGTCCTGTAATTTATTACTGCATGATCCTTCCTTCTTTATGGCCTAACAAAACAATGAGCACATTATTTCTTGCATACTGTAGAGACAACGCTGCATTGATGCCTGCTTTCAAAACAGTAAATATCTGTTGCCCAACCGCCATCTTCAGATTGTGAATAGATACTGACGAGATTGTTTGGACTGGAACAGGAAGTGGCTCAGTGTGTCCTTATTGGGAGGATGTCCTGTAGCAGGATAATGGATTCATGTGCAGTGATAAAGGACAGTGTATCCTGCTCTGCCTGATTCATGCTGCTCTGTCAGCGCTAGTCTTAATTATCTGTGGTGGCTGGAACAAGATAACCAAGTACCTCTACCACCTTCATAAAGTCTCTGTTTCTTAGGCCTGTTCCCATGAATGCAGCCTCAGGCATTATACACAGAAAATCTATTCTGCTTCGCCATAGCACCTGGGCAAATTTTTCACTTTTAAAAATGGTTTGCCTCTTATAATTTGATATTCTTTTGATTTTTGTTTGATGTTTTTACTGGAATGTGTGGAAAGTATGTGCTAAGGATCACACAAATACAGACAGTGCCCTGTCCAAACTCTTAGTAGCTATTCACACACACACACACACAAACACACACACACCAAATCCTGGCCAAAGTGATGTGATACCTTGAAGTTCATGACTTCCTTGCTAAAAACAAGCCGCAGTACAAAATATACCTAATAATGTATTCAGTAGAAACAACACAGAAAAGCATGCAAACAAGCAAATAGATTATAACATTTACTGTTTTCATAAAAATAAAACAAATACATTTATAGTCATTATTTAATACCTGTATTTTTAGTATTTAATATTTTTTAAATAAGTTCACAGAAAAGCACTGTGGTATCCACACAATGTCTAATGATTCCATTGGAAAGCTAAAGTAAAGGCCAAGACTGCAGTCAACCCGTCCGGTAACGTGTGGTCTCCCTGCTCTTCTAAACAGGTACAGGCTCTTGTGGAGAGAAAACTAATGTAAAACATGCCAATGGACAGCATGTTCAGTTAATTACATTCCTTTCGATGTCTTCACACTAACCTGAATTATGTCCACAATCATGGACGTAGTTTTGATTTCACAAGTGGGGGGGACACAACCTGGGGTGGCGAACTGTTAAGCGGGGGGGGGGGGGGGGGTGCTGCATGATCCTAGTGCTAGATTTGTCGCTATTTGGATATTGGTTTTTTTACCGTTAAAAAGTGGGGGGGACATGACTTTGTCACTACTTAAATATTTGGTTTTAACTGTAAAAACTGGGGGGGACCAAAACCGGCTTTTGAAAAAGTGGGGGGGACATGTCCCCCCCGTCCCCCCCCAAAACTACGTCCGTGTCCACAATAACTAAGAAGAGATTGCAGTGTCAGCCAGACCGATATGTGGATTTTGGACTTAATCTCATTGCAGCCCAGATATCCTGAACGACTCTACTGCTGATTGTTAATAATGAGTCCTAGCACGATCAGATGCCCCAGTTCACATTGAAATGAAAGGTGTAACCCTGATCAATGACAGGATGTCTATGTAACCCTGGGCAGTGACAGGATATATTTCCTGTTCATGCATAATCTGGTTGGTGATCACAATGAGATAGACCTTGAACCACCTTTCCAGATCCTTGAGCTTTGTAGATGTGTTCTTTCCAATGAAAGATGACTGTTTTCCAAAAATGTCAGTTTTTCTTTTCAGTCTATAAATCTTTGGTGATTTTGACGAGGGGTTTGCATCAGTGTCATAATGAAACCCATCTTCGGCTTTCTAGCACAGACCAGATTTTTTGCCACCATGTCCTTTTCTTTTGAGAGTTTATGATGCCTGTAGGGACTCGGCCCAACTCTATCAAGGTGATTTGCATGAAGGTGCTGTAAATATTATGATTAACGTTATGAATCTCTTCTTAAAGCAAATTTGAGGGCTGTTAGACGCAGTCACGCCTTAGCCGAGACCCAGTCAAAACACCACCACTCAACAATCACACGTCCTAATAATTTCCCAACTCTAAATCAGCAGAATGACTAAATATTGCATTTCTATCTTCATCATCTTCCTATTTAAGCCACACAGGTGCAGTGGTCCAGCGCTTCATTAGCCTTGGGACTATGCCAAGCCAAAGATCCAGCATTCTCTAACTGTCTTTCTGCAACTTTGTTTTTTTCTCTAAAAAATTGTTTTTTCTTTTTTAGCCCTTACAGCTTGCTTCTGCTTACAGTCGAAGTCGCACTTAAGTTGCCTAGAAAAATACTTCAGACTTGACTTGAAACTCGTCATTAATGACTCTTGACTTGACTCAGACTCGTCCAAAATAACTAGTGAACAATAAGAGTCAGTTCGTTATCCATGCGCGGTGTGCAAAAGTTATGGAAAAATACTGTTTGTCTGTTTTTGTTGGGATTGTTCCTTACTTGTGTTTAGGTGATTTGGGACGCAGGCCCTTTTCTTGAGGTGTATCATAACGTATCGCGAGCGGGAAATCGTAGAGAAGCGTCAAATATAAACAAACATGGCTTCAGCTGGAGAGTTGGCTACAGGGAATTTAAATCCTCAGACAGAACCGAAAGCAACGTGTAAAGAATATGGGAAAGAAATTTAAGACACTGGAACGACCACATCAAACTTTACAAGGCACCTGAAAACACACCGAATAGGTTTGTTCAGTTTTCGCTAGCAACTTGGCTGTCAATATAACTAATATATAAAATACAGTTCTTTTCCGTCTCCTGAAAATATGCTTATCCTGGTATTGACTTGAGACTCCAGCCTAAAGAGTCGTGACTTGGACTTTTATTTTGCGACTTTTGAACATATCTGACCTATCCTCACAACCTTTGTGGAGCAGTAACACAACTGTTTTGAAACAGTAGACTGAGTAGTAACAGATCCTTAGTCCAGACCTAACTCTGTTCGCTGAAGCAAAAGCACCTTGCACACTAGTTCTGATATATAATAGTTCTGATCCAAATCTTAGAACAGTTGATGGATGTATGAAGTGAGCTTTATTTAGACAGGAGACTGTGCCAAACTGGAGGTGAACAGGTAAGATTACTGAAATGCTGTTTCTATGCTTGATTGAAGTTGTCAACAGTGGTTAACCATAGGTAATGAGTAATTGGACAGTGAAAATGTAACACGTTATAAACCTACTGATAGAATGCATTGAATCTGTAAATGTATGTTTTCACAGTATACCACAATCAGACCACAGGCTGCTCACAGGTTCCAGTCTGTTAAATACTGTCTCCAGTCACCCATAGCTTTTCCAAACATTCACACACGCATACTCAGCCTGCTAGAGGTGGGGTAGAGACTAACTAGGCCCAGTTTACACCACATCACCCTACTGCTGTGGTCCATGCAAGCTGCTTGTATAAGTCTCATTTGTATTCACTCTGTCTGCCATGGGGTTGGGGGCTAAGCTTGACTTTGCCCAGTCTCCTGTCCTTAAGCTTTCATTTTTACACCTAGAATGTGAGTTTTTTTGTTGTTTTGTTTTTTAAAGGGGAATTTTGATATCATTGAGTCATTGAAATTATTTTATTGCTGCCTGCTCTGAGAAACCAATTATATTAGTTAACTTTTGTACAGGCAGCGTGTGAGGAAGTGACAGACAGAGCTGTAGTGCACATACAGCATGCTCACCATTTGACTTCTGCAGGAACAGCTTGTGCCATACAGGATTATCTGTCAGTCCTTAGTTAAATTTATATCTGTTTGGAAATACTGTCCTTAACGTGACAGTTATAATGAAAATTCTACCAAATTTTGCTTCAGTGCCCATTACACATACGAAAGAAACAAAGACGTGAAGGCTGTATGAGTTTACCTTCATCTGTAATGAGTGTGTTCCTGCAGGAACAGCAGAGAGACCAGGCTTTCTTTCCTCCTGTACTAATTAAACAGAAGTGTGTTTGGGAAGCACATATCCTCAGGTAGATATCTGTGCAGCTTCTCACTTGTAAGACAAATCAACTATTAATTATCTACCCATAGAAAACCCCAGTTGACTGGACCCCAGTTGACTGGAGTTCTGTATGAAGACTGTGCCTCCACCACACACACACACACACACACACACACACACACACACACACACTGACCCAGCCTGACTTGGGCATAGTAAGACAGATTTGTTTCCCATGGGTTAGGCATAGTTCAGTCACAGCCAGACAGTGGCTCTGTCACTGTGAGAGGAACTGTGGAGAAGAACAAGGGTTTCTGCCACACACTGCACTGCCGTCCCTGCACACACACTGACAGCTAGCACACGCTAACAGAGCTCCATTCACTAGCTTTCCCCATCAGTGGTTTATCTCTCTTCTGATCGGGTCTCCATCTTAGTCTAAGTTTCCATCTTAGTTCAGTCATACTTTGCAATTGAAACATAAAAGGCCACTGAGGGGCAGAAAAGCCATTGTCACAGATTTTAGGACGGTTGCGATTAGCTATGTGTAAATATTGTGGCTCTCTTCTTGATTTTGTTTCTTCTCACAGGCTTTGTGCGTTTGTTCAGCGTGGTGTTATGCTCCATGATCCTGTGTGAGCACTGCTTTATTTCCTTTGTTATCTCTGTGGTGCACTTGCTGATAATTACACTAACTAGGCCAAGATAGCAGTTGTGAATATAGGAGTATTAAGGTGGAACATCATAGCCTTCTGCAGCATTATGCCCAGGGAGACCAGTGTGTTT
Source organism: Brachyhypopomus gauderio (assembly GCF_052324685.1). NCBI lineage: Eukaryota > Metazoa > Chordata > Actinopteri > Gymnotiformes > Hypopomidae > Brachyhypopomus > Brachyhypopomus gauderio. The sequence goes on along the minus strand of NC_135225.1, from coordinate 7,199,548 downwards.
GTGCTTATTAAAACAACCTGTAAACCTTCACTCTCAGTAGAAAATAACTATCTATCACACACACACATACACACACTCACACACACACGTACATATGCACATACTGTGCACATACATACAGTATATCACTGGCACCCAGCTGTACACTGGCTCTGAGATACAGATGTGACCCGCAGGTTGAATTTGATTATTCATGAAGTAAGTGGTCCCTACTGAGTATTGAATATTGTGAATGAGCACCCCTTATTCATGCACTTCAATAAAACAGGAAAGGTGAGATCACCACAGCCAGGATCTGTCCTGCAGTCTCTGAGTCAGTGGGTGACTCCAGTTGATTAAGACAGTACCAAATAAGGGTACGTTTTTATCACATAAGGAACAGCCTGGTAAAATAACGTTTGTTTTTTTAAATTCTGCTTTGCTATACACAGTGTGTCCAACATCACACAATCTAAAAGTACCTGGGGCACAGCCTCTTTAGATGAAAGCCCCTGATGTAGGTGAAGTCTGTTTGTGATGCACCACAGTAGCAACATGAAGTCCTGTCGTGTTTTTCTTTATTTCACTCCTTTCAGAGCAAACGAAAAAGACAGGAAAATATTGATTCCTCACAAAAAAATCGTTCTCTGTGGCAGTGACCTGCATTTGATGTAACTAGTTTCAAACACCTGACTGTGAAGCTCTTAGCTGGGAAATTCAAAAGCATCTAAAACTAAGGATGGATGTGATTGACTAATGGTTCTGTTTCTGGTGGTCATGGTTTGTAGAGTGTCACATTGTGCAGTGTTACAATGATCTGGATTGATCCAGATTAGAGCAGGAAAGTGACATATTGAACATCGGGTGAACACAAGTGATATTAAACTCAAGTGATCGTGACATGTCTCACCTGCACACGGCCTCACTGCCTGGGCCCAGGGTTAGTGATGTAGTGGCTTACGGTAAAGGCTGCGTGTCAACAATAAAACCCCATCGATTATATGTTTAGCTGTAATGGTGAGCCTTGAGTTTGTTCATTTTTTCCCAGTGCTGTCCTCTAGAACTTTCTTTACAGCTTTTTCTATTTCTTCCTGCTCCTCATCCTTTCCATTTTATGTTATTATTTATTCCCAACTGTTACACTTTTCTGGCAGATAAATATTCTCAGCTCCCAGTGTGCATTTAATCTAAATTTCATATACATGTATCGTCTTCAGTTTATATCTTGTGAGCTGTCGGTAGAATATCAAGGCTCAAACATTACCCATATTAAAACAAATGTAATCAATGATATGGACCATATTTCCCTGACAACTTAATTCACAGCAAGTATTAAATGGTCTTATTACCTTGAATTATGCACTGTAATCTTATCAGTGTGGTCTGCACCAAAATAACTGCGATCAAATGTAAGTATAATTGTCACTGATTAAAAGCAATACTGTGACAGATGATTGGACTTTTATAATAGTTAAACTAAATCAACCTTTTGTCAAAGGAATGTCTAAAAGTGTGTAGAGTATTTATCTCAGGATAGAAGGATGGAAACAACTGCCTTTTCTTTTTTTGTGTGTGTGTGTGTGTGTGTGTGTGTGTGTGTGTGTGTGTGTGTGTGTGTGTGTTGTAGAATGGCGGAAGGTTTCAGTTAAAATAAGCTGTTTCCTCATGCACTCATTAGAGCCTCATTTTCAGGACTCTGCAGGCTTTGATTAAAATCATGGAGAATGTTGAAATGGCGGGACAGTTTCTCCTGCTTATGTCCCTGCAGTGTCTGCTTAGTGTTCCTGAACAGTATCTCCCTGATAGAAGACATGAAGCCTCACAAATAAAATGAGTAAATTCTGTCTGAGCCCAAGACGGGTGGCAAACAACCGGTATGGTGTTCTCCAAGCTATTTCTCTCTGTCTCATTAATTTCTCTATTATTTAAATTCCATCCCTGTTCATCTCTCTCTCTCTCTCTCTCTCTCTCTCTCTCTCTCTCTCTCTCTTCCCCATACACAGCCTGGAGCAGAAGAATGGACAGCTCGTATCCTGCTGCTCCACAGTGAGGGGTCATCTAGTTACAGATGTGTCAGAACAGAATCAGAGTATGCATGCAAACACCTGAGTCCACCCACTCAAACATGTGCCTTCTCAAAGCAGACGCTTTCTTCATTGTGAGAGTTACGTTTTAACATTTATTACTCATACTATGTATTTTTTTCATTTATCAACATGAAAAGGTTGAAGTATTTCAGCTGAAGGGGATGAATGAATGAATGATGTTACTGGCAGATGAACTCTAGCTTTGAATATAAGGCAATCTTTTGATCAAATGCCAAGTGGGAAATTTAATGCTCAACATGCTTATTAATTGTTTTATTGACATGTAAAGCCTGTAAAGTCCACACCATCTTTATGTCTTATCAAATAACATTAAGGCACTCTTATTATGTTTAAAAACTTGGATCAAAAGGAAAATATCTATCCAAATTAATCCATGACACTGCCTTCCCTCTAATGTACTCTAATACTAATGTACTGTAGTGCAATAATTTGCTACTTCATGTTTACAGGAACAGCCAGGAACCTTATGATTATTTTATTTATTTAGAGAATTATTTGATATGAGGACAATTTAGGAGATGCATAAATTTTTCCATGTTAAATGGACAGTAAAGAAAATAAAGTACATATTTGCATTTTTAAACACTATTTCCATAAACCTTTGCTCAAAATGCAATATACATATTTATAGTATACATCAAGAATAATGTGTGGAATGTTGAAATTCAGAATGTACAGTTTATATCTCTACATGCTCTGGCCATGACTAAGACCCAGTAAACACAGACAGAAGAGCACACAGCAGTGTTCATGGCCTGCGTGTGTCGGTGCGCTCCCTGCTGTCTCTCATCAGGACCAAATCCCCCCTGCGCTTCTGTCTTGTCTTGGCTCCTCGAGGGCTACCTGTGCCACTCCATTTGATGCCATTGCTGGTGCTGTGATGTTAACATCAGCTCCATGGGGGGGGTTTACTAGGCAGTGTCAGCACACTTATTGGTCCAGTTTCTTTTAAACCTCCATGCTATTCATTGGACACTTAGAGTCTCTTTTTTTTTGCCAAATTAACTGTGTTTCCTAAAATATCTATTCTTTTGATGTTTTTTTTTTTCTTCAACTTCTGATGCCTGAGCACTCTGCCCTGCTAGTTCCCAGATTTCAATGGTCTCATAAATAATTGTATTGGGTTACTAAGGAGCGTGATGTAAGACGTGTTCTTTGTGAGGCTGTTGTTTCTGGAAGTGGCTGAGTTATGAAAGCCCATCCACGCCCTGTCTGGCCTCCTGCACCTCACACGCAACTGACGATCATCTAAAGCTGGCTGTCATGGGATGTACCTGTGACAGAGTCATTCATATGGCCCTTTAGACTAATGTAGTATCTCTGCAATGATCCTATAAAGGAGACTCTTAAGGTGGTAAACACACAAAATGGATTTAGGTGACAAAACTAGTTTGGCTTTATTGACATTCGAACTGTAAATGCCAATATCTGCGTAGATAGTATGCAAATACCAAGAGGCAAAAACAATCATACGTATTTATATAAATATGGGACTGAATGATGAATGTCATAACTTCATTCTCAATAAAGGGATCTGTAAAAGCCATCATAAAGATATGCCTAGCCTTTCACTTCTGGCACTGAGACCCTCTGATCCCAGCGTGATATGCAGTAAAGCTATCACTCATCTCAGTGGCCGTTTCTCCACAGGCAAGACCCTTCAAGTTAAAAGTAGTTTGTGATTAGGTTTCCACATCACACTGGATCAGTGCTACACACCACTACCATATGTTTGAATCCACACAGGAGATCAGTTTAATATCATCCTACCTTTCCCCCTGGACACCAGTGTACACTCAACTTTATAACGCACATTTTTGCTGGTTGATCCCCAGACGCCCCTGTTTCATTGATATCTTAGTGCCTGTGTTCTATAGATTCTTTACTACTTCAATTGATTTACACTAGACATCCTCCATTTCAGAATACTTTTGTCAAAGGATTCATGCTGAATATAATTTCAGAGCTCCATTGATTTCTGCGTTTATTTGGTCTGGAGCTGTTCTCTTACATTAATGTGGCAATATCAAAAATAAATAAATAAATGAATAAATAAATAATAGGAATGGTGATGTAAATGACAAATCAATCATACACTGGGCTGTTTCTGAGATATTAGTGTGTCGGGAATGATTAATTTCCCTCATCTGCCTGTGTGTGAGGGTGCTCAGACCGAAGTCAGACGGAGTGTGACCGTGTTCTTCAGCACATGGGGAGTCGTGTGTGGTGTGGTGGAAGGATGCTGCCAGAGACTGCGGCAGTAGAGCTCGGCTGGCCTGGTGGTCCTGGTGGTCCTTGTCTGGGCATCTCCCGCATCTCAGCGGCTCCAACCCAACCCAACGGGCCCAGAAATCTCGGCCTTGCCCTGCAGCCACTGATGCCCTCTGTGTCATTCCACCAAACTAGATTACGCCTCCGTGAGCCACATGCATTATTCAGATGATATGAGTGCCTGCAGCCATTTGCACCTCATGACATGACAAACAGTAATTTAGATGGATTAGTCCAGGCATGCGTTTGCCTCTGTCCCCTGCAACCTAGGCATGAGCCCACCGTGAATAAATACATTAAAAATGAGGCAGTTGTCACATGCAGTGTATTCACCTTGTGCCCATTTGAACAAGGACCTCTGGTTACTGTACTGGGATGTCATATGCACAGGTCTGGATCCATTGCTTTTCTTTTGTCAGTAAGTGAATAGCTTTGTTTGGATGCTAGGATCCTGAGTTAGAGAATTTCTGGACTATGACTTTTAATACCTAAAACGTGTCTTGCCTTTGCAAGTCATGTCTTGTTTTATGCACTACATGACAATTATTTTTAACAAAAATTTAAAATGTTTAATTTTGAAAATTTTTTTATTCTTACCAGGTTGTATTATTTAAAATAAGAACTGAAGAGGTCATGAAGACTGAAGCTGTATGATTATTCCTAATGCCACAAACCTCCCCTAGTGAATGGAAACTTATATTCGTCATGTTTTACCTCGTAGTCCACACTACATCTCGGTTCACCCTTCCCTTCGTGTAATGAGCACAGCATGTGTTCTGAGATTACGCTTCCCAGATTTTGCTCCCATTAAGATGGAGTTTGATTAATAACCCTTGTCATCATATCAATGAGACATACTATACAAACCACTAATGTATAGTTAATGTGACAATACAGACCTAATTAAGCGCAGGCACACTTTACAGGTCAGTGCCTTTGCTGATCTACTGTATTTCCCTTCTTCCCACTCTGAACACAAGGTTTACTGCATGTACGTAGAGTATAACAGCCAATCAAATTATCATCCCTTACTAATCTCTGCCAAGGCCTTCATGATGCCATCTAAAATAAACACAATTAAGTCTAATCCGTTTTTCATTCCACAATTTCATTGTAGGTATTTATAGACCTACATAATACACATAATACAGCTGTGAATGTATTTGCATGTCTACACAGTAGTGTTAGTACATTGTCACAATGATAGTATGTTCTATTTCTACGTCAATTTTTGCTGAGAAACATGAATTCAGTGTGGAAGACTTACAAAAGCATTAAGGCTGTTGTTGCTGATAAGACCCTTTACTTGTTTATGTGTTCTGGATGTTCACTGTTTTTGAATCATTCTCCAAATAATGATCTGGGTACATACCATTTTAGAAGTATTTAGATGGATTATATTTGATTTTTGGAGATCTAAAGATGTCAATTCTGCACACATCATCATTTGCTGGTTATTAGTCTGGAAGGTTGGATTTCTAACATATAACTGTTTGCTGTCATATAATTTACAGATGCTGTGGGTGTACTGGGGTTCGGGATAGAGAGACAGCTCTGAGTGGGATATCTGTCTCGAGAGAAGACAGACGAGAGAAAACAGCACATGGAGAGTCTGATGTTTACTGCAGCACAGAGACATGATGCAGCCCTATGCAGACTGTTGTTCAGGTATTATTACAGTGTTCCATCACCACACCTGTGTGACAGGACAGGAGACACATACACACACCCAATGACATTCTCTTGTCAGACTGATTTTAAAAAATGCAATTCAGTATGTTTCAGACGTACTCCTGTGATTTATTTTCATTGTAACAGTATACAATTTCTGAGTCTTCGATTGCTTTTGGGATTTTCTCTTTATTGCTGTATTAGGAGTGCTTGGTAAAATATCTGATCGTGGTTCAGTAGTTCTGTGAACAAATTCAATGAATATGTTAAAAGAGATAGGGAAATTAAATCCTCAAAGCCTCTGATTTCTGCATCATGTCCATTGAAAAACTTTTGAGTCTCTGACAAGCCTTTTGCAGTGTCAGTATGATTCTGCTGGATGGATCTGATCCTATTCAAGCCTGTAACAATTGCACAGAAATAAAATGAAAATAAATTACAAGGTGTGTAATTATACTGTAGTAACAATTATTTAAATGTGTTGCAATAGAAAGAATCTGCAAACACAGTCATGTCCGGCCCAGCCAGTGAAATCAACGCCCTCTTACACCATGTTGTGCTCACTGCTATTACCATCATTACAGATGCAGTGTCAGCTGGGACTCATGCAACACGAGGAAATGTGTTGAATTTGGATCTGAAACGTGCCAGCAATGCCCAGGACAACACATACACAATTCCAAAAGGCCAACTCACTGACAATTGGCTAGAAACTAGGTGCTCATCATAGTGACAAAATCTCTATATGTGCAGTGTATGTGTGTGTGTGTCAGCATACATCTGCATGGTGGTGTGTGATTATGTTAGTGAGGACCAGCTTGTTAAACGAGAATATAAAGTGAGGACACATGGCCTCTGCTTTGCACATGAATTAGCAGCTAATGCAGGGGCTTCAAAGGAAGATGCTTTGTCCTCTACATTCTCTCGTGTCCCTGTTTTAACTACCACATCCTGGTCCATTCAGTGCTCCTTTCACAAGCTGCAATGTGAAGCTTCCAAGCAACGGCCCACTTATTTGATATTGGAACTGTAGCATTTGAAAAAGACAAAAAGAAAGACTATTGCTGTCTCTGTATTGTCAACTTCTTTGAACGACGTTTCTGTGTATGTCAGCCATGTTTGTCATGACTCATTTGTGGTATCTCCTCCCAACATCACTGTTTTAGGAATATGCAAAGCAGCAGATCGTCCTTCATATGATCTGATCTGATAATACATGAGCAAAGCGGTTGTTTTGAGCACCTGCCCGTAGTTCACCCTCCTAGGTTCTGAGGACCTAAAATGGCCCTGGATTTTGGTAGGTTCTCAAAAATCTAATGTTCAATAGCTCTTAGAAAACCAGGTCTCATAACCTGTTACTGTCAAGTTTTTTCATCCTAATTTTAAATCCTAATTTGATATATGTTGATTCCTTGTCATTTTGTGAATTTTGTCTCATCCTTCCTGTCAACCTGGCTGCTATAAATGGACCTACAAAAGACAGTGAGAATTTTTCACTTGTGGTTGTCGAAGTTGATAACAGCTTTCATTCCAAGTCTGATTTTATCAGCAGGACTTCTATAGCAATTCATGTAGTGATCCATGGGAAAGGATTAGTCTCAATAGAGAGCTGCATGATGGTTCCAGATATCCTTCCTCTCCTGTACAATACACACACACACGCGCACACACACACACACACACACACACACTCCATTACTCTACTCATGAAACACTCTCACTCACACTTGGACTAAATATCCCGCAGCAATTATTGTGGTTTCCTTGTTTCAGTCTCTGTGTATCTCCAGCTTTTATTTTGCTTCCTGTAGATTTGTAATTATATGAACAAACAGCAGGGTGTAGCCAGTAGGTCCATGGTGGAAAAAGGAATACATCCCTGATAACTCCCTCAAATCTGAGTCAAAGTCAGAAAATATTGTACATTCCAATAAAAAAGGGAAACTTGTTTGTAAAACATCACATTGCACATACTAAATGTACAACATAAAACCAAAATAATGCAACAATATACAGTACACTACACAAAATAAAAATGCCTATAGCATGTACAATAGTGGGAATGGAGTCCCAAGAGGATGTACATCAATACCTTAGGAAGAATTGTCACAGCACCTGGAATAGATTTCTTCCAGTCATTTTTTTTTTTATCTCCGGCCTGATGGCAGAATCTCAAATGCTGAGTGAAGGTCAAATGAGGTCAATATATATATATATTTGTTTTTTCCTTTTGCTCCGTACTCTGAAAACATGTGTCCATAAGACAAAGTTGTTTATCCCTCATCATCTTGCTTTCCTGCTTTATCTTTCTGGTTGACTTTCAATGCCATGACAATGTTCAGTCCCACACTGAGGATGCTCTCAGTCTATAGAACATGGTCACATGTTTACTGATCTTTCACCACCTTCGCTTTATGAGAAGACAAGGGGCTGTCTTGCTTTCCTGCAGATATAATCCATTTTGTCCTGATAGGTGAGCTTTTCCTTGAGGTCTAGAAAGCTGTACCGTGAATGTAACCAGAAGGTTGATATATTGTCTGTAAGAATACCCTGCTGACAAGAAATAAGGACTGTGTTATCTGAATATTTAATTGGTGAGAGTTTACTGCTGTTAGATTGTACCTTTGTATATATGGCAAACAGCAAAAAAGAGAATATAGCCTTGGGTAAACCAGTATACAGGACATTGCTGTTAGACAGGACATTATTATCAGACATTTGTGACGGGCAGGGGTGAGCAACTAAAAGGAAGCGATCACGCCAAGTCTCAGGGAAAAAGGATGGTTTAATAGAAAGTGCGCAAACCAAAAACCCGTGCAATATCTCCAAATTAAGGATATAATGACCAGCGGTCAACTGGTACAAAGACAAGACATATATAGGCAAGCAACGACCCTCAGGTGAGACGGATCACGGGCTCCGCCCACCTGAGGGACGCACATGACGTCACCAAACAACAACAACAACAGCCGCTGTGGACGGAGGCGGCCGGTAGGGGGCCGCCTCACCGTGACAACATTATTATTATTGTCAGACAGTGAAGGAACTAACTGAAGTGCTTTATTCAGAAATTCCCTGATCCAAGAGAAAAATGTGCCAGTCATATATAAATTGCACATTTGTTTTAGGAGAAGGTGATTTTCATCTGTATTAAAAGCTGCAGAAATTCCAGAAAAATAAATCGTGGTATCTAGATATTGTTGAACTTTGTCCAAAGGAACTAGTGTTGCATTATTAACATCACAATGTGCTCAATAAGCAAACTAACAAGCTTATAAAGCACAGACAGAAACCTTCTGTAAAATCACAAAACATCAAACCCTTTAGTGCAGACTCCTCTAAGAACTCCTCTAATCTCATCTAAATTTAAATTAAACATTTTTGTTGTTACTGCATTGTGGTCATTTGAAACTACATCTCACACAGATATCTCAAGGTAGGCCCTCAAATATTCCACTGCATTCTTTTTCCAAAAGTGAAGAAACAACAGGGAAAGTGGGTCATCAGCAGAGCTGTGTAAAGTGTTAGAGGAAGCAGCTATATACTCTGATGTAAGTGTACAGTCTAGTCCATTCACATACATTAAAATAATTTTTATCTGTCATAGCCGAATCTCACATGGCCGAAGTGTTGGTCTCAATGACACATTCAGTGATTTGAGCAGGTACCTTCAAGCACTGTAAGTTTTTTTGGTTTTTTTGCCCATTTGATATGAACATGCATGATCCTTCTTCGCTGCTTTTATCTGTTTGTACAGCATCCTGCTCATTTCAAATAAATAATTAATTTACCTCTTCCAATAACCAGATCTCCATAAAGCAGATCAAATGAGCACATCTAAAATTGAATAGTACAGTTAGTTTATGAATTTTGTTCTCTTATGAGAGGACATTTGAGAAAGTTATTGTTTGGAAGAGGAGATTGACATCCTTCCATTTTTGCTGATTACAGATCCCTCCTTTGGATTCTCTTTTGTCATTGCCCTCTGGATTTTAAATTGTTCACAACAGGCCTAGAGGAGTCTTTTGAGAGGATCAGCAAATCCTCATAAGTATAAACAGAAAAAGAGGGCTAGTTCATCCATTTTGCCGTATCATATAGTTCTCCGTCTCCAACTAATAAAGAGACATAACAAGCTTGTCCATTAGGAATAAAATGTAAAGGATGGCATCGAATTATCATACTCATTCATTTCAATAACTTAGCTCCCACCACCTGAAGTGAATTACTAGAGTTATGGGTTTTCCAGTCAATACTTCAGACAAACATTTTCTGTAACAACAGACGAGTGACTCACATCTGCTTTTTGTTTTTTTTCCCCCACTCCTTGCAGAACTCTGCTAGTAGAGAGGTTAGAGGCACATATGGCATGTACGGCCCACTTCAGATCTTGCCACAGCATATCTATGGGACTGAGGTCTGAATTTTGACTGGGCCAATCCAGAGTGCAAATGTTATTTTTCTTAAGCGATTCCTTGGTAGTTTTGCTGGAATACTTTGGGTCGTTGCCTTGTTGCATAATCCATTTCCATCTCAGCTTCAGCTCCCTAACGGATGGCAGGAGATTCTGGTCAATAGTTTGTTGATAGGCCTGGGAATTGATGGTTTCCTAGATAATATGGAGTTGTCCAGGACCGGAGACAGTAAACCAGGCCTTCATATTTCCACCACAATGCTGTTGGAAGTTCTTCTCTTTATATGCAGTGTTTTCTCCAAACATGGCACCTGTGATTATGACCACAAATTCCATAATGTACTCCCAGAAAGACTCTGATTTGTCCAAATGCTCTCTGGCAAAGTTTAAATGGGCAACTTTGTTCTTTCTTGAGAACAGAAGCTTCCTTCTAACAACCCTCCTATGAATTCCATGTCTATTGATTTCTACTGATTTTTGACACATGCTCATTTATCCTAGATGCTGCCAGAGAGATCTGAAACTCTCTGGAGGTGATGTGTGGGTTGGCTTTTACCTGAAATCTTATTTTTCTGGTGCATCTTGGTGTAAGTTTTGATGGCTCTCCACTTCTGAGCAGAGTTGTGGTGATGTTGAATGCCCTCCATTTGTAAAAGATTTGTCTTACAGTGGATGGAAGGAGCTGGGATCTTTTGGAGATGGTCTTGTAGCTTTACCCTGACTGATGGACTGTCACCACTTTCTTCCTGATGTCCTCGGATGTCTCCTTTCCTCTTGGCATTGTTGATCTCTGTGCTTTGTGCCTTGGCGTGACAGTGGTTTGATTGGTTTCCTCTCCCTTGTAATCAGAGTGGCTCAAATCTTTTCTCAACGATGTCTCATTTGATTGGTCTGCTTAATTGATTACTTGAGCACTCACATGCACGTCATCTGTTTCTTTTAATTGACTTATTGACTAATTGACATTACCAGTGCAGCTAAGTTCTGATTCCATGTTACAACTCATACATTTCCCTCAAAACAAGTTGTAACTGGCAAGGTGAGGCAGGATGTGGATACCGGTAATCTAGTTCACACATACTGTATTGAATAGCAACAGACACTAGTAGCACTGTAGCAGACACGTAACACGTAATGACTTACACACATGGACTCACAAAGACGAGCACGGGACAGAAACAACTCACACAATATTTACTTAACACACAACAAGCACCGTGTGTAACACATTAGACTGACAAGATGGGTGAACACATAGATAGAATGCCTTTATTGTCATTATACACATGTACAATGAGTTTGAAAGTGTTCCCTTTTCAGTGCAAACATACAGAATATAAGTATAAGAAAAAAGAAAAAAAATATTTTTACACTGTAGAATAATAAAAAATTTAATACAATAAAGGTGCAGAGGATTTCCAGTTCTATGTACAGTTATAGGATAAACTGTTTAAACACAAAGATTTGCATGTTAAATAGTTAAATAGTAATATTGCACATATTATTCCAATTATTATTGCACTTATTAAATGGTCAGAGTCTATGGGATTGGAGGTTCAGTTATGGGATCAGTGCATGTGTGAGTTCAGTGTGGTGATTGCTTTGGGGAAGAAACTGTTCTTGAATCAGTTTGTCCTTGTTCTGATGCACCTGTAGCGCTTCCCTGTAGCATACACAAACATCCACACCTACAGGAAGTACATATACAGGACTACCTCATGGTAAAACAGAAAAATCGAAACCATTTATATATATATAAATCTCAGTCCCAGTGCAAGAAGTTAGAGATACACAGCACAGATTTCATTAGCATGCCCGCTCCACTGCTACAGCATCTATAACTGCTTCGTGTCATAAAGGATATTTATTTCTAACTTTAAGGGCATTACTATACTACTGGTCTGTGTGCAATATACATGATCATACTTCCTATTGGAGGAAGCTAAGGTCTTTATCTGATTCCCTACCACGCTGCACTGTGTGTCTTTAGCTCAGTGGCTTGGGGCTGGGAGCCTCTCCTTCCTCTCATGAAAAGTGAAGTGTATTGGTGAAGAATTCAGCTCGGAGGGGATCTATAGACCCCAAGAGCCGCATTCTCATTTGTCTTTCAGCTTCTCTGACTGTGCAAACAGCAAGTTCCACCTGTCCACCCACGTCAGAACGAGGCTTCAGATGCTTAGTCATCCTGGAAGTGAAGAAGGAGAGCACTCTTCCCACTGTGACAAATTATAGATGTAATAAGGAGGAAGTGACTTTTCAGGAAGATATGGTGGCTCCAGAGGGACGTGTTGCCAACTTAAGGAACTATGAGGCTTCTCATAAATATGTGCGTGTTTCCCGCTAACTTGTGAAGTGTTGGACTGTCATAAAGTGCAGACTGTACGTTTTAAAAACATTTTCGTGTTGGTTGTCTTGGTAAAAGTGATTTAAATTTGATGTGTCTAAGAGGTACTGCACTGAAAACTGCAGTTTATTCACTTAGGTTTTTTTTTTTTTTGTCATTTAGTATTTTTTTTTTTACATTAAAAGTTTCAATCATTTAACTTTATACTCATAGAACAAAAGTTGTAGACAAACTATTTTTCCCCACATGTGAGTGTTTGAGCTGAATACCTCTTTAATGCCTTCTGTCTTTTCTCTCTTTCTCTCACAACTCACTCTGTCTTTCTCTGAAACTAATTTTCTTTCTATTCACTTATTCTCAATGGAACTGTGACTCAAATCATTTTTCACTGCTAAAATCTCATTTCCTGTTTGTCTCTCAATGCAAATGAATGCTCACTTGTTTACTGTGGACTGTCAGTCAGCCTAGCTCTCAGGGGCCCAACACTGGCCCAAATTGAAATCCTACCCCAAACATTTATCTTCCATTCATTGCTTAGTCCAAATGCCCGAATGGAAAACCTCATTGTCAAAGATGTGATGGAACAAACATTAAGACCAACCTAACCTGTGCATATAAATACCTTTGGTATATGTTATCCTGAATCAGAATATCGCTTTATTACATGGAGCTCAAGAAGAAACATTTAAAAGACTTGATCCCTGCACCATGTTCACACAGTGTAGGAAGGCCAGTGTTATTGTCAGACATGTTTTCTACCCTTAGAAAATACAGTTATGAATCAGCAGGCCATGGGTTTGATCTCAGGTGATGGTTGCTACTCTGCCATTGAGCAAAATACTTAACCCAAGCTGCTCTGTCAATGCTGTTGGTTCATTTACTATAAAGCTCCTTGGCTGACCATGTCAAGTAAATTGCTACACATAATTATCACCTTATAGTCTGGTGCTCTTCATTTTGTAACCTGAAGCCTGAAAGTGGAGACTGTGTCCTCCTAAAATGCCTCCCATGCCTTTATACACGCAGGGAGGAGAGAACGGAACAGCCCGGTCAGACGGGTCTTCTGCACTACTGAAAGAAGAGGAAGCCCTTGAGATCTTTAGTGAGTTTCTATTCCTGCCTCTGCTCTAGTGTGCAGCCTTCAGTAAGTCAAGTCAGCTGCATGTCTATTGAGATCATTTCACCCTGAAACGTGAAGGGGACTGACAGACTTTCAAATGTTTCAGCCCAGTTAAATAGGCACCACATCATGTACCACAGCTGCAGACAAGAGAGTTTAAGGATTGAGATCTAGAAATGTGAAATATTCAGATTCTTGCAATATAATAATAGTATATTATATTTCATTTGCCTTTCTAGAAACTCAAGGGCTCTGTTGTAGAATGGTCATCTCAATATGGCATCATGCACTCTTTTTAAATAAACTGTATCTATAAACTGATCAAAATACAATACAAATATAAATTGCCTCAGTGTCCATGTGTAGGAGTTTTTTTCTTTTAATGTATCAGTAATACTAGCGTGATCCCTCATGTGACACCAGTCTACTTTTATTAACATGATCAAGCTTTATTTAACCTCATAGCTGAATGTACAATAAATATGCATGTTTCTGAGCTGAATTCACCAAACACTTCCCCACACTGCAGGCCCTTGGTAAATTGCTACTTAACCAGGATTTCTAAAGTAGAACCATCTGTCAAAGATGCATAATATTGATGTTATTATTTTATCTGCACTGCTCTCTCAGCTCTGCAGGAGACTGTGCTGTCCTTTATTGCGAGCTTTTCCCAGGCTCCACTTCCCTCTATTTCATTCTGTCCGTCTACGTGGGAGACAAATGAGATTAGAGGTGCCGGGCGGGAGCACTGCTAGCACTGAGAGATGCGAAAACAATAAATCCCTCGTGCTGGTCCTTGTCTGCGGGGAGGTGTACCGAGCCAAGCCCGAACAGGCAGGACCGTGTTTGCACCGACGTCATCACATGGAGCAACATTCCCAGCTGAACAGAGTGACGTAATTCCACTGCTGTTTCCCATGGTTACCTATCAAACATTCCATCAGAGAGAGACCGAGACAGAGCGGGGGTCGTGGAGGTCACGATCTCTATATGCCGCTCAGTGTGTTGGATGCTCACCTCCAGGGAGATGATGGAGGCACCCATGTTGCTCAGGGGTGCCTGGGTTGCAGTTTGTGGGGTAAGCTCAGTTGTTTAATCCAGATGCAGGACTGTTTGGCCAATAGTGAAAGGGAACAGATTATTCCACTATACGAAAAGTCTTTTCGTATGCTGGAGTGTTTCTGCTGTCGTATTGCTGACCACTGTGTAAGTCTGTATCCAGTGGGGCAGCATGGGAACAGGGTGATAAGATCACAGCCGAAAGCTGATCCTCACAGAAATTCTTAAATACATTTTTTTTCTGTATTTGACATATTGCACGACCAGCCCAGTCCTCCACGGCCTCCGCTCTGCCCCTCGCTCCCCTTCGCCAGAACGCTTGCAACTCTGGGCGCCGTGCTCGTTCTTGTGGACTGAGCAACTATCCTCCCTGTGCTTTTGGCAGTGGCTCCAGCGTGAGCTGGTGGTGACGCATGCATTCACCTTCCGCATGCCCGGCCCGGCCAAGGCCGACCCCCTGCCTCTCCGATGGAGTCAGGACTCAGAATGTGGGAGGCGGCGTCATAATTTGACTGACGGCAAGACGGAGTGGTGCTAGGTAGACCCCCCCCCCCCCCCCCCCCCCCCCCCCCGCTGGGGTTCACATTCTCCGCATCCTCTTGGCCTGCAGCCCAGCGCTGCTTATGGACTCATACTGGCCCAGCTGGGTGCACTCTGCTCTGGGGACCGGATGGGAGAGGCGAGGTTGCAGGTGCCTAACACAGCACTTCTTCTGTCCCAGAGAGAGTCCTCCGCACACAAAAGCCCAAAGGGAGCATGACTGCATATGTATCCCTGCAGAATGGGCCCAGCTGACTGGTGGTTGTATGTGCGTGCTGGTGTGTTTGTATGTTTGTGTGTGTGTGCTGGTGTGTTTGTATGTTTGTGTGTGCGTGCTGGTGTGTTTGTATGTTTGTGTGTGTGTGCTGATTCACATGTGACACTTCCTGATACTCTCATAGGCCCTTTGGTAATTCGGATTACATTTTGTTCAGATGTCATATTAAGCCTTTTTAATGCGATTTACAATATCTTTGGTCATTTCTTATGGTTCAAACCCAAGCAAACCCTCTTAGTGTATGAACCCATTCTAATGCATTCACGTATTTATGTAATATTAGCATGTTTCTTGCTATAGAGTCTGTAATCTAAAATAATTTTCTTTCTTATTTCTTAGAGACTGGTGCACTGACAATAGAAAATACTTCATACTCAGGGTGCTAAAGAATATATGTGTCAGTGATGACTGACATTTATGTCTGAGCAGAGCAGAGTCATGACACGTGACCCAGTGCTCTCTACATCCTATCCCGGTGTAGATCAAACTAGCGGCCCTCCTGCAGAGCAGAGGTGACATACAAATGAGGAGATAATGTGAAGCAGGACCGAAATGCCCGATATCTGTTGCTTAATTTGAAACTCACAAAATAAGCATACAATAATGCTTAGGATGAAAAATGAAGAAATATTTAGATTAACAGAGCCAATTTTTGTCAGGAAAGTCATGAAGAGAAGCCAAAATCAGATAAAGGGACGTGTGCAGAGGTGAGACTCTAGACCCACTAGTGTCAGCATTTCTCTTAATACAAGAGCCAAATCTAATGTAATAAATGGACGGAGGATGTAAATGACAGGGTTGTGGGGACTGGGAGACTAATTGACGGGAATAGGTGATAATAAAGGGAAATCAATAGGAGGTTCAGCTGCCTCCTGGGAACATCCCTATAACAGTCGACCTGCTCTGGCCACACACCTGCAATTAGAACTGCGTATGATAGCGTAATTAGTTTGATTCTGAGGTTGTGGTGCAGGACAAGTGCCTTAGCTGTGCGTGCTAAGGCAAAGAGTCTTTAAAACTCTCATGAAATGATATCTTGGAATCAAACCATGACCCTGTGATGAGTCAGGAAAGGCAGGATGCATGTGTGAGCCAGTCTTTATTGGAAAAAAGACAAAATAGAAACTTAAGCACTGAATATAAATGCATCACAAGTTCATCCATATGGACATCCAGACCGTACCACGTATGGGAGGACACCGTTAAGAGCTCCCCCTTCAGGAAGAAAGGAACAGTACAGCAGGAAAGGGACCGGAAAGGGACTGGAACCAGAACAGGGACAGGGACCAAGGCAGAGAGATCAGGACAAAGAGAGTGATGGGGATGGACACTGGGATGGGACAGGAGCAGCCAGCAGGTCCAGCGCACTGCGTCAACTTGCAGAGCTAAAAGCATGTGGACAGTCCAGCAGCAAAATCCCCGTCCCCATGGAGCCCCATGGAGGTGGTACCATCTGGAGGGTAAGCTGGCAAGACTGGCTGCATCCAGTCAGACTGATTTCCTCAGGTTGGCAGGGCGTTGCAGGATTAGCACACTGGTGGCATCTGCAATGCTGCGTCCTGGTAACAGAGAATGCAAAATTAGACAGTCATGTTCCTGGGAAACACCCTCAGACCAGGCAGCCCCACCTAGGTTGGAGGTAGGCCAGGACCAGTCGACCAGAGCACTGCCAGGCCCAGAAGCACCTAGAACCCTCCCACAAATTCCAGGGGAACCCTAAGGAACCCAAGGTTGCCTTGGCCAACAAGCCATTCAGGCAGGGGCTGTAGGAGGCCCAGGTCCTGACACTGGATCAGGCTGAAGCTCCTGTTAGTGGCGTTTACCATGCTGCTGACTGGGAGAAGCAGCAATGAATGTTTGGCTGGGCAGGCCTCTCTGGTGAGCGTCAGGCTGATCCAGACCTCCTGGGTGAGCGCCGAGGTGAAACATGCCTCCACCAACCTCTTCAACTGGAGTCCATCGGTTGTCTTGTCTGGTACATCAGTCCACAGAGAGGAGTTCAGAAAGATACCCTGAGTTGGGCTAGCTGCGTCCATCAGTTCGTCTGGGACGGTACAATAAGTCAAAAGGAAAAGACAAGATGACTTTATTGTCTTTATTGAAAAAAAGCAAAACAGAAACTGAAATTTAAGCTTTCAACATACAGGTATAGAAGTCAATCCACACACACACATACAAAAACTCATCAGAAGGATCCAGGGCGTGTATACAAGAACACAAACAAGGAACGCAAAGACACAGGAGAAGCAAGTGAGGGACAGTGAGACAACTAGGACACAGACTGAACATGATTAGTGGGCCGGGCCAGGGAGAGGAAAGCCACTCTGAGGGCCACCCAGGTTAGGGGGCACCATTACACAATTACGTATTACCTCATTACACAATTAACCTTCAGCACTCTGCTGAGCAAATGGGTTTGCACCACATACTCTTGTGTGCTTTCATTTAAGCTTCTCTAAAGTGTAATACGTCATGGTTTATAGCCTAAATAAATGTCAGTTTCATCAAATAAAGCTATGAAATAGAACCAGTGGCTAGAAGAACTATGCAGCCCCAATGTAGCAGACTAGCCTGCAAGACGAATGAGAAGAAATTTGCTGTTTGCTGTTTGGGAAGTTGGATGGCTTGTGAATTCTACAGTGTGTGTGGGGTGATGGGTGTGAGTTCAGAGCAGAAGTGAAAGCCTACATGTGTCTCCATGGAGACTCGTCTCCACGGAGCAATGACAGTGCCGTCTTACTTGATCCCCTCTTTCAACTACCTGAGGTGAACCGGGTCTGCCGTAGCTTTAACACCATGCCTGGGGGGCTCCCAGTTACATACGATCAGCCAATCAGCCAACACTTATTTTCAGAGAGGGGAAGAGAAGAAGAAATGAAGCAGATACATTATTTATGTAGCAGTGTAAAGGACTGAAAGTCCCCCCGCATGGCCAGTTAATGCGGTGCAGTGCTCCTTGTCGGGGGGGCGCAGAGGCCGCACATCCGCTGGCTCTCATTAACTCCCAAAGTGTTGAGCGTTAAAGGTAAATGGAGGAGCAGAAGGGGCTCACAGAGGAGCCAGGCCAAGGTGGGGGCTGCTCATGGTTACACCTGCTCCACTCAGAGCCTGACGTAGTGCCATCCACCATTCAGCCAAACACTCGCATCTCCTGCAATGCTTTTCAATCACCTTAACACACAGTGCACCTGCTTGTAAGACATTTTAGCACTTGAATGCTGGCATGTGTCCTCTTGTGCTAACGCCTTCATATTTGTTATGAAGGAACATGCCTAAAAGACAAAGGAAAAGCTTGTTTAAAGCTAATATGGGAAGTGATGAGATCCAACACAAATGTTTGCTCATTAAATGGCACCAGCTGGTGAGACAATGTGCTGGAACTAAACCTTCACCTGGTCTTTACCCTTCACTCAATAAGGCAGGATGCCTAAAATTCAGTGTTTCCAGGCCCGAATAAGGTTCTTATACAATCTGATTCCTGCACCTGAACCAAGTCTTGCATTGCAATTCCACAATATTAATTATGCATTAATGTAGGCATCAGCATTAATCAAAGTCACCATAAAACAATTATAAAGTATTCTCATTTAAATAACGAAGATGATTTTACCTTATTCCATGGCAAATGTTTCTCGCAGCTTCGGATCACAGGCCAGCGGAAGACAAACACAATGTAGTGCATTCCTCCAGCTCCCAAAACAAATCCCTGTTTATTTGTCTTTGAGCAACGCCCCCCCCCCCCCCCCAACCTCCTCCTCGGGGCTCAAACACTAGGCCAATCCACATCTAGTGGGAAACATTACTCCATTGATTGCTGTAGATAGATTTTGGAGGTGCCGACAGTAGTGTGTTTGTGTGGGAGAGACAGGGAGAGAGATAGAGGAAGAGAGGGAAAGAAAGATATAGAGAGAGAGAGAGAAGATGGGTGGAGAGAGAGAGAAATAGAGAGATATTTATAGGCCTCTAGGTTCCCCTTGGTCTGATGGTAGTGTTGATGGATTGGATGATTTTGGTGAGGCTGGCACACGGGCCCAGCTCACAGCAGGACCAGAGTCGGTGCTGCAATGCAGTGGAAAAGAAAAACACAGACATTAGGACACAGTGCATGTCCGTCTGTCCACGAATAATATGGAGTGTTTATGTGTGTGTGTGTGTGTGTGTGTGTGTGTGTGTGTGAGAAAAAAATCGCACATCTTAATCAGAGCACACATGCGTCTGCTCTTTGCCCCTTTCCTTCTGGCTGATATACTTACCTACTTAATGTAGCAGAACAGAACACAGACACACACACTTTCCTCCATGCGTGCATGCGAACAGTCACATACACACACTCTCCCTCTCTCCCCCGCACACACACACACACACACACATGCAGACCCTCCTCACTCCCTCTGGATGAACACCTGCTCCATACCCTGACATGCCAGCCCCTGTCACTCCCAGCATTGCATTCCAGTAATGGGAGATGGCTGCTGTATACACAGGCTTCAACCTTCCTCTCATCTGTGCCTATTTGAACCACAGTACACAGAATTAATACACGATATGGGCGCTACACGGCGGCCATTGGCCAAACTGTAATCAATAT
The DNA here is from genome assembly GCF_052324685.1 of Brachyhypopomus gauderio. Lineage (NCBI taxonomy): Eukaryota > Metazoa > Chordata > Actinopteri > Gymnotiformes > Hypopomidae > Brachyhypopomus > Brachyhypopomus gauderio. The sequence continues at coordinate 7,179,177 of NC_135225.1, read as the reverse complement.
GTTTCCTCTCTTAGTATCATACATAACAGACTGGCTGCTCCTGTGGGGAATTGATTGCTACCTCGTATTAGGAGCAAGATGTATTAAGAAACTGCATTGTCCTTGAGTTAATAGGTGAGAAGCAGTCACTGGGATATTTACTGTTCTGGATATACACGTGAGTTCGTGTAGGCATGAGACGCTACATACATCCCACTACATTATGGTGCTGTTGATCAGTTTAGGGTATGGTAATAAACACACAGTCTCACAGCAAATCTGTTATGATGAACATTCTGAGTGTCTTATGTGGTGTGCTTTGGAAAGAGGTAAATAAAGAAAAATAATGGTTTTCAACACTAACAAAAGAATAAAAATACATCAACCATTCTTCCTCTCAGCAAAGTGTAACTACTACTTACATAAGAAGTTTATATAATAAGAGCCATTACAGATAAAGTGGTTTACATAAAGAACACTTTTATTATACATACAGATATCTCAGTATAATAATCATATGTAATATATACCATTACGTCAAAAATAATATAGTTATCATATTTAAAAAACTAAGCAGATAAACTACTCTTTACTTTTTAAAAACATAAAAGTTTTATATATTAGTATTGTTTCTGTCTCATATAATCTGTCAACAAAAATAAAAAAGATCACAGGTTAAAGAGGTTACAAAGTAGTTTTTACTGTATGTAATACTGAATTATACAGGAGGATCAGTGGTTGGAGCACAGGGTTTGTGATCTAGGCTTAATAAATAAAGGGCTACCAAAAATGGGTGTCTTACGCAAGTACACAAACATGTGCTCACCACTTCTCTCAAATGATGCTGAAATACAGTGTGTGTATGTGTGTGTGTGTGTGTATGTGTTATGTTTTATTGTCTATCAGGGCACAGGTTCACACAAACACCTGGGCAGAAGCAAGGCATGATGGTATTTGTAGTGTGGGAAGATTGGTAGACTGTGGTGTTTAGAGAATGTTAGTTAAGTCTTTAATGTGCCCCTCCTAAACGGTCCATTAGCACAGGCTGACTGGCGAGGGTACATTTAAGGCTGGCTTTGTGCTTCCAAAAAGCATCAGATCAGACAGCACTTCATTTCCCACATGGTTCATCAGTAGTCCCTGCTTGATGCAGTGTACTGGGGTACTGTCCCCCGTCCTCATGAGAACTGGTGAGCATAGCCTGCTCAACGTATAAATACTGTATTTGTAACCTATATTATGATCATAATTAACATGATTAGGACATTTAATGGTCATCACAAAGCTTGTAATGGAAGCTAGGCAGTGATTGCTATGACAATACTTGTTCGTTTTTAATTTCCTGTGATGCACAGTATCTCCAATTAAACATTATTTATGGATCCAACTGGAAAGAGTTAATTCTTGTCTGTGCTTGCTCATGTGTGGTTGTATGTGGCACCTGTAAACAAAAGTGTTGACAGCCTCTGTATCCTATTTCATACTTTTATAATTAAGCTTCATCTGCTTTTGTTTAAAGGAGGTAGGTCTATTTTGTTGGCAACACAGAGAGCATCTATGTCTCCAATTATAGAATTCCATATTGGGGTTTCCGACCTTCTCCCTCCTATGGAATCGCACTGCCAGGTCTCTGATGTGCAGGGCTTTAAGGGGGGAAATAGGAGACCTGAACCCAGCATGGGGCGGAGAAGACACAAGACGCTGGCTGCCGCACAATGTCCTTCAGATCCGCGTTCACCTTCTCCCTCTCTCCCAGTGCAAAAGACAAAGAAGTGGGCGGGCTCCTCCCAAGGACAGGAAGCCTTCATTGGCTCCGGTCAAGGCAATGGTCAGGAGGCATCGAAGCTGCAGAATTAAATGAGTGGACTGTTTCTCATGGCAACAGTTTCAGTGGTAACACATGTTCTTAAGATTCAAAGCCTTAGGTCCCCCTCACATGCTGTGTGTGTGTGTGTGTGTGTGTGTGTTTCTGCATAAAGAGTGTGAGCTCAGCAAAAATCAAGAGGGAAAACCTCTCTAACGTTTCCTTGTGGGCTAAATACTTATGTCGTCAAATTTGCTCTCAACGATAAATATTCATGTAGCTAGAAGGAGGAAGAGAACTATTAAGGTTCTCTCATTTTGCATTTGATCACTGTATCTCTGTCCATTTCCCTTCCCGATGCACATATAAATACTGTCAAATACATCAGACTCACGCATAACACCTTTAACTCATTACAGTTTTTGTCAGTCACTTTGGTGCATTTCTTGAACCATTGTAAAAATTTGCACAATAGTTAGTGCATTTCTCAAAACAATTTGTACAAACAGCACCACATGATGGATTACCATCAAACACACATCCCTTGCTCAATACTTACGCCATGTTGACATATCAGTGTCCTCATTTTCTGATTGGCTAAGGTTTTGAGGACAATGACTGAAAATGCACAAGGCTACACATTTCACTTTCAATAGTATAAAGTTACACATTACTGTATGTGGGAGACTGGTTGCAAGAGATTGGGCTGTATTCACATTCATGCCTTTTTACTGATTGTACAGTAATTTACTGTATTGACAGACCATGTCATTGCAATACAGAAAGGAAATACAAGACCGCCATAACACAAAAATACTAAATTAGAGATGTAATCATAGGAAACAGGCAGAACTGTAGCAGTAACACTGTATGTAAAATTACTCTGCAATCTTTCTACTCCATACAACGTTCATCCATATCACAACAGATGTCTTTGCATGCAATGGCGCATGGAAAGAAACTTGTGGAATGTCATATCCAGCCTCTTCAGTCTTCTGCCGTGATGTCCTCACACACATCCACAACACTCAGCAGTGTCATCTGTCTATATGTGCTTGTCAGTTGAAGGTTCATACTGTTAGATGCACCTCAAAGATATTTTTAAGAACTGATTGATCATTGGTCAATCTAAAGCTTCACATGCTCCCTTTAATCAATGAGACTCATCATTTACACAATCAACAGTTCACGAAAAATTTACCAAAAAAGTCTAATAGAGATGTATAAAATGTCAGGTTATGACAACTGGTTCATCACTTTAGAATGTAATGACCTATCCAATGAACTAATGCCAACATTTTTGAAGGCTGGACTATTCGACAGACAACAAGTACAATATATTTTGATCAACATGACAACAGTAAATGATAACATAGGAAATAACAGACAGTTGTACAAAATTATTTGCTTTATTTTGCCGAAATTGCTTTCAAGAGGTAGAGGTTAGACAAATCTAATATGCAAAATGCACCAAATTGACTGAGAAAAACTGTAACTGCTATACCTTTTAGAAAAATTCATTGTAATCATAATTATTTCGATTGTTAGCATTTTTAATTATTCCCAATCTTTTGAATGCAACTTTGAATTTCAGTGCATCTTCTATTTCCCTTTGACCCCAGCCAGTGTCTCATTTACAGCAGGACACGCAAATGCAGACATTTGAGACTGAACAGCTAGACTCCATGTGTGGCTACAAACGGACTGGCTAAATCATTGATTACTTAATGGTCAGTTTTCTTGGATAGATTGGTCTTACCTGTCCCATAGCTTCACACTTCTACAGGAGTTGGTGCAGCAGCCAGCAGATATCAGAGCTGTGGATGACAACAGGAGTCAGTGCACCATAACAGCATTGACAAGCAGCAACAGTTACTTATCCCATTTTATCGCAGGGCTTTACACTGTAAATCTGACTTTCACTTCTGCATTATGCACAGGTTCATTTGCATTGAGTTTGTGGATGGAGAGGTGCAGTATTTGACCAGAATACAGGCAGTGGCATATGGCCCAACCTGGCAACCCACGCACAAAAGGAGCAGGAGTCCCACTCTGCTCTATTCTCACTCCAGCACGACATGCCTGACCCCAGGAGATCTCTCTCTCTCTCTCTCTCTCTCTCTCTCTCTCTCTCTCTCTCTCTCTCTCTCTCTCTCTCTCTCTCTCTCACACACACACACACACCTCCCCCATATAGAGATAGAAGCATAACGAGATAACTACCTGTTCCACTTTCTCACATTGCTCACACACTACATATGCACATACATATAAACCTGCAGCATGGCTTTAATCTCTGTTCCCCGTATACAGTGTGGCCCCACTAGCTGGAGGTGTGACCTTGGGTGAGTGGCGAAGAAAAGTGCCATCTGCTTGAATCAAGTGTCACTTCTGCACACACTACATGAGGAGTCTGTCTCACTCTCCATATCTTTCACCCCTCCGTCACTCTCTCACACACGTTAAGCATTTAAACTATAACTCACAAGTCACACACACAATACAACACATCACGATCCAGACATCACTCTCATTTCTCTTAAAGGGTCTACTGAGACAAGAAGCTGATTCTTTTACAGATTCAGTTACATTGCATAAAAGTTATTACAGTATTATGATTCATGCATGTCTCAGTACCAAATGATTCCAAGAACTGACTTTCACAAAGATGCCACTTCTGTTTGAGCAAGGGTAGCCACACATTACACACTACTCATCACACACCACAGCCACATGCTAGATAATGTAATAATAAAAAACAGACAGACAGACAGACAGACAGACAGACAGACAGACAGACAGACAGACAGACAGACAGACAGACAGATAGATAGATAGATAGATAGATAGATAGATAGATAGATAGATAGATAGATAGATAGATAGATAGATAGATAGATAGATAGATTTGTTGAGTGGTTTGGTGGTTGATTGATTGATTGATTGATTGATTGATTGATTGATTGATTGATTACAACTCATAATACACATACAAAATACAACAAAACATAGCCAGCCATCACTCTCCTGAAGGGACTGAGCCAAACCAAGTTGTTTGTTCTTTTGCAGATTAGGTTACTTTGCATAAAAGAGTTATTAATGATTCATGCATGTCTCAGTGATTCCAAGAACTGACATTCACAAAGACACCACCTCTGTTTGAGCAAGAGCAGCCACCCATGCATCTCACACTACTAGATCATCTAATATGGATGGATGGATGGATAGATGGATGGATGCATGGATGCATGGACTTTTCCAAAACTAAGGTTGAAATCAAATCTTAAAAACACTTGAGCATAGCTGGATAAAAGAACCCTGTTCTTGTGATGACAGAATGTGCAGCAGTTATATCGGCTGAGAGGTTTTAAAGAGAATTAACACATAGTTTTATTATATTTTAGTCACTGTCACAAATGTGTCATACTGTATTTATTTTTTTGTTTTTTTGTTTTTTCAAAATAAACCTAGTTGTGCCCATCTGGAATCTCACTGGGTGGGTGGATGGATGGATGGATGGATGGATGGATGGATGGATGGATGGATGGATGGATGGATGGTTTTCACTATAGTTTCACTATGGAAACAGTAAGCTAAGCAGTAAGCTGAGCAATTTGCACCACCCCCAGACCACACCCACCTTTCTGTCTGCAAAACTGATGAACATACTGATGGTCTTTTTCTTTCTCTCTCCTGTCTTTGTGCCCTTTAAGGACAACCACATTTTTTCTTTTTAAATTCCACATGACTCTTGCCTCCTGACTTGTAGTGCACTGCTAGCAACTAAGATTTACACCCATTTTGAGGGAGTACTGAATCATTTCACATAAATATAAGGAGGTGGGCGAGCCAGGCAAGTATAGAGACTCTGGATGTTTACTTCAAAAAACTAAAGAAAAAAAAACTAAAGAAAATGGTTTAAAGTGTTTAATGGAAATGGGCTTTCATATAGGATTCCTGAAAAGGAAAGTCGAATTTGTTTGATTTGTTCAATAATATAAAACAATGTCTCAAACATACTATTTCTAACCACAAGTAGTCAAAAAAGTTCTTTGTTTCTGTAAGTATTAAATGGACAGTTTCATTGAATCATTTATAAAGTCCTTTGCTACTCTAATATTGTTCTGAAGAGTAGGCATTTTCATTGATAGTAATCTGTTTAACAGTCTGTATGGTGAAAATCAATACCTTAAAGAAAAAATCCTATTTAAAAAATCCTATAAAATATGAAAAAATGTTTTATAGTTCTGTTTTAAGTGGACTTCTCAAAGCTTTTATTCTGAAGTGTTTTCAAAAGGCAACGCAGATGACTCCAGCCTGTCCTGTTCCCAGTTACAAGCACTAGTTTCAGTTTTAAGTGTTTAATTAGGACTTCGATTTGCCTAACACTAGCAAACGCCAATTAGTTTCTTGACAGCACATCACTTTAAAGTGATAATCCAACAGCAGCCTGCATGAGGTAATGGAGGGTGAGGTAAGCAGCCAGAGATTAATGAGGGCGCTACAGTGTCAGGCACCACTGCCACAACTGCTACATTCGCCATTAGCTCTAATGAAACAGACCAGATCTCACACTCACCCTTCCATACACACTCAGCCTACCTTAGCTGCCTTACTTCACCCCCAGCAACGCTCACACACACACACACACACACACACACACACACACACACACATCTACATATGATCCAGTACATGAATTCGATGGTGGTATTGTGCACCGGGTGGTTTCCATTTATCTCTGGGCAGTTAGCATGTGAGACTGTGAGAGAACGTGTGGATCGGCAAATGGAAAATGAAATAGACAGCAGTGTTCTTCATCAGTTCTCTCCATGTGTGCACGCATGTGTCTGTGTGAGTTCATCAGACTGCCAGGGGCCTGATCAATTTGCCCCACCCTTATTTCTTCACACTCACGTTCTCAGCCCTCTCCCTGTTCTTCTCTCCCCGCTCTCTCCAGACTCCCCAGGCTGCTTCTGATCATATCAGGGATAGTACAGGGCTTCCCCGCTGACCTTCACAAGGGCATCTGCTGGGCCACTCATTAACCCTTATATGGTCCAAGGGTCTGTGGGACCCATTTTGAAAAAATCAGCTTAAAAAAATTCTACAATTTTTTTTTTTTCAAACTGAGATTCATTGGTCCTTGGCTCATTTTCCGTGAGCAACATAAGTCAGAAAATATTTTCAATGACCACCCCCCCGTACCCCCCCCTTCACATTTGTATTACATACAGGGTCCAGGGTCCACTGGGCCCTGGGCTAGTCAAAGTGGGCAATCAACATTGGGTTGGGTAGTTGATAGTCGTCTGTATGACTTTAAAGGATATACAAACAAAGGACAGAGGTGTTTGGCATGCAAGGGTGGGCAACCATCAACACTTTTGATGGTTGTCACATCAGGGGTTGATTGCATATTGTCAGACAGTGGACGAAGAATCTCTATAAGAGACAAAGGGGTGAGATCTGAAAGAAGCATCTTTTCTCTCAGCCCTCATTATCCCTCCCTCCTCTCTGGACCTGTATGTTTGTGTATGTATGTGTGTGTATGTGTGTGTGTGTGTGTGTATGTGTGTGTTTGTGTGTGTTTCACCCAATCATGGGGACATGATGCTAAAAATGCTAAAAATGCTATAAAAGATGGCAAAGCAATTCTCAGTTCAGACTGCCTTACAGCTGATATTGGAAGAGACAGAGGATTTTGATGATGATTCAGAAGAGGAAATTTCAGGATCACATTTCTGAAATATCAGAGTCTGATACTGATAATGAAAAGGAGGATGAGCAGCAGCCAGCTCCGTTAGCACCAGCCCGTGAGCAGCTAGCCATAGGACCAGCCTGTCAGCCAGCATGATTTATGATTGATTTCCTTATTGTGTTACATTTTAATAAAAAAGTAACTAATAAATAAATAAGAGAGCAAACTAATTTAACATATGTATTGTTTATTTTACTTGCAATTGGGCTGAATCTGCTGATTATTTTAACAAAAATTGCAATGGGTCCCCCACACCCAGCTGGACCCCAAGAATGTAGACCACGCCTGGATCTCATCAGGGTTAAACAAACCCATAAGCTCCTCTCCGCTGTGCCCAACTGCTGGGGGCCTTTGCACGAAGAGATGGGAAGCGCAAAATAACGAACACACTCAAGGAGAGCAAAGCAGCGGAAACGCAAACACAAATCGATATTTCTCATTCCCTTGTAGGGCGAGAGGCAGCACACTCGACCCCTAACAAAGGGTCAGAGTCTCCTCCCCTCTAGAATGCGATGCTGCGTTTCTCAAGGTGAGATTTGAGTGTGAAGCAGTGCTGTTTGTGTAATGTTTGTGTGGTGTTTGTGTGGAGTTTATGTGGGGTTTGTGTGGAGTTTATGTGGGGTTTGTGTGGTGTTTGTGTGGAGTTTGTGTGGGGTTTGTGTGGGGTTTATGTGGAGTTTATGTGGGGTTTGTGGGGTGTTTGTGTGGTGTTTATGTGTGGTTTGTGTGGTGTTTGTGTAGGGGGTTGTGTTGTGTTTGCGTGGTATTTGTGTGGTGTTTGTGTGGTGTTTGCGTGGTCGTCTGAACGTGCTCCAGTGGGCTGTGGCATGGATGCCCAGCGGAGGGACACCACAGGAGTGCACCACAGGTTTCATTATGCAGCATGGAATGGCCTGTTCTGTAGAGATCACAGGGCAGTTTGAGGGAGAGAACAAAGAAAAGATGATCACATCTGTGTTTTCTCTCACACAAACACACACACACACACACACACACACACACACGCTCATGCATCCCTCCTATTCAAATGAAAATCATTTAAGAGAAACGACACAGACCATTACATAAAGCAGCCTAGGGTGTTCCTCTGACTCAGTCATTAAACAAAGCATTGTGTGTGTTCATTGCTTCTCTGCCTTTCATTCACAAGAACAGTGCGCTTCAACGCCAGTGGTGATGGAGACAGTCCGAGGTGCAGCAGCAGGTCAGAACTGCGCATACATATTAACGTGTTAAATATCTCCACCAGAAATAAAAAGGAAAGCTTGGCTTCAAAGTGAAATGCTAATGAGGGGAGGGGAGGCAGCTGTTGCCCTACTTTACAGCCTGGCCCTGGAAGCAGACTCTGATCGCTATCTGCTGAGCATGTTGCAACCTTTTCAAGAGACAACTGGAAGACAGCAGGCCTCTACCCTTGGCCCTCCCCTAAGTCTGTCTCTGCCAGAGTCCTCCCGGGCCCCTCCTGATATCCCACAATGCAAGAAATAGAAGCTTAAGAGCTGCCTTATTTTCTCATTTATATTCCAACAGTTTTCTGCAGTGCAATACGACTAACGATGTCAAGTCACATCGAGAAAGTAAGTGCAGCTAACAGAATCAACCGAATTAAGAATTTCTGTAAAGGAAAATTATGCTCTTATCATAATTATATATAATTACAACGATAATGTTCATGTTTAAGGCAGTAGTCCATGGCACAGTCTTTATTCTCACAAAGGAGGAACTAACCCAGAAGCAAAATACTAAGAAGAAAGGATGTTTAATGATGTGACAAGGGTATCATTGGTCACAGGAAGTCCTAAAAAGAGAATGAACAAACACAAGCAGGCCAAGCTAGCAGAATGCTGTCCCACTGACCCTGCCTCCAGAACCTGGCAACCACAGTCTCTCCCAAACACACGTGCGTCTGGGCTAAACCCCAATTACCCAAACTGGACTGCCGGATATTGGGAAGGGAGTCCATGGTAGAAAAGCTCTTAACAAAGTAAATGAGTATCGGTCCCACCTCAAAGAGGACCAGCATGCTGAAAATGGAAGAACAGAACACGTCTGAACCCACTCAAACGCCGGCCCTTGTAGTGTAGTCGCTTTCGTAACGGTTCGAATGACATGGCTACTCTAACAGAAGCGAAGGTCACTTAACAACCGTGGCTGAGGGCTCTTGTGAGCAGAAAATTGACTCTTGAGGACTCTGCTTATCTGAGTCGCTGAGAAAAGCTTAGTGACAAATGTGTTCATCAATATGGAATGGAACTAGAGTCTAAAGATGAATGTGTGTGTGTGTGTGTGTGTGTGTGTGTGTGTTCTACTTTGTGGAGGGAATAAAAGATAATAGTGTGAAAGAGCTACATGTAGCCCACATTGGCTGGTCTGACCATACATCACTTAGACTGCACTAAAAATGTGTTATTTATAGTATTTACATATAGTTTAATTCATATATTATTTTACTCATGTGTTACACGTTATGTTCATTATTAATCTGTTACATATTATGAAAAGTTCACGCTCTGTTTGTTTAAGAAGGCTTTGGTTCCAGCCTCTACAAGGTACACCATGGCAGGGTAGGTGACCTTCACCACACTGGAACAGGGATAATGGTTGAGGGGCCCTGATCACCTGTTTGTAACTGGGCAGAAATGCGAATGTCTATTTTTGTGGCCAATGGTCAAAATTTCTTTATGTCTCTGATAACCAACAAAGGGTGACAACACTCATGATAAGACCTTTAAAATTTATGAACGAATGCCTTGTTTGGAGATGGGTAATGATGAATAAAACTCCCCTGTCATGCTCCCCTGTCATGAGTGCTAAAACTTCACTATGACATTGTGCCTTTCTTGTTCAAGGCTAAAGAACTCTAATATCCACCACACTTCTTTGGCATACTCGGCAGGACTCCAACATCCTAGGGACCGATGAGGACTTCCAAGATCCAGAGCAAATTCAACATCAAAAGGCCTCCCAGACTACCTTGAACATGATTATCTTAGCGAGCCACTAGTCTGTGGCCCCAGGAGAGACTTCTGGCCTGAATGACAAATTTATTTTTGAGTATTTTAAAAATAAAGGATGTATGAAGAATATTTCCTTGATTAATTAATCAGAAAGAATTTGAGTCCCACTTAGAGAATGGCGGTTAGAGTCCCATCATGTGAAGTAATCAAGTTGGGTTATACTCCCCTTACATGAACATTTAGAAAATTAATGTAAGGGTCCTGACACAAAAAAATGAAAAGGATTTCCATTAATAAAAGAAAAAAAAACAATAAAATTTCAGAATTATATTACAAAAAGGCAGCATTTTGATAAATTGGTTTTATTTATTTGTTTGTGAGTATGGGTAATTCACATGGTAAGAGATCTTTGGGGCCTAGTCAGTATGAAATAATTTTGATGATAAACATTAAATTATGGAGTCAATTTGTGAAAAGTTTCTTATAATGGTACTTGAAGTGCCAGGTTGCTATGAGAAAGGTTCTAGGTGATGAAATAGATTGGTCAGAGTTTACAAAATAGGAAATGGAGGCATTGAAAGTCCTAAGTCCTAGTAAAAGTCTCATTAAAGCTCAGCAGATGGTTAAGTCTAAAACTGAAGATGAGACCACTGCTATGTTGATGGTACATACTCCCTCTGAACCTCCTCCATCTGCACCACCTGTCCTCACTCCTCCACCCTCTGCTCTGTCTGTGCCTCTGCTCCAGACAACAAAACACCAACGGCAGAAGTCAAACCAGCACTACCAGATGATGACATCAGAGAAGCTGAGCACCCAGGAGTGGAAAAGAGAGGGATGGTTACCAGGTATCAGACCCAAAACTCCACTTCAGGCTGCTTTCAAGGTATAAGACCCAAAACACCCCTTCAGTCTGCTTTCAAGGTATCAGACCCAAAACACCCCTTCAGTCTGCATTCAAGGTATCAGACCCAAAACACCCCTTCAGTCTGCGTTCAAGGTATCAGACCCAAAACACCCCTTCAGTCTGTTTCAAGGTATCAGACCCAAAACACCACTTCAGTCTGCGTTCAAGGTATCAGACCCAAAACACCCCTTCAGTCTGCGTTCAAATTATCAGACCCAAAACACCACTTCAGTCTGCGTTCAAGGTATCAGACCCAAAACACCACTTCAGTCTGCGTTCAAGGTATCAGACCCAAAACACCACTTCAGTCTGTTTCAAGGTATCAGACCCAAAACACCACTTCAGTCTGCGTTCAAGGTATCAGACCCAAAACACCACTTCAGTCTGTTTCAAGCACCTCTCCTGCATTTCCCCAACCCAAGAGTCACAAATCTCTATTGCCCATTCGAATCTTCAGAGATGAATAGCCTGGTCAAAGGTGTGACTAATCCCCAGGCCAATATTAAGACCATCACTGAGCTGGCTAACATGAACTGGATACACATATCAAGAATGGAGCCTGATTATGTCTAAAATGTGTGGACTGACTGAGATTAAACGGCAAATGGAACCACAGCTCAAAGAATACCTGGCAACCTGTGCAATGGGCCTGAAGGGGCATTTCAAAGCAGTCATCCCAGTCAGAACAAACAGGTGAAAGGCCAGTGCAATGCGGCAAAGACACAACAAGTGTGGAAGACCCGCACAGGATCAACTACATCAAATTTCAGCTCACTGAAGGATTTTCATCTCCAATCACAAAACAAGCCAAAGCTCTGCGCACTGGGGTGTGATGACAAACAGTCTCGCAAACGCACTGCACATGCTAAGCATGCAGAAAAACAGCTGAGAGGGAGGATAAGACTCCGTGAAAGCTCCACTGTGCACAGCTTTCTTTCTATCAAGGAGGCCGGGGAGAAAATCGAAAAAGGGCCAAGGAGGTCACGGCTAATGTGGAGGATGAGGCCAAGGTGTTGGGAGAAGCAGAGGTCACTCCGTGAATGAGGAGGAATGGTTCAACTGTGGCCAGTTAGATCACTCGGCTAGATGCTGTCCACTCTTATGCAGCCATGAATTAATGGTCAGTAGCTGTAGAGTCCAGTCTCACAGATGGAATTTCAGGTTTGCCAGTCATTGAAAAGTACTGTGTTCCACTAGCAACCAATTGTGTATTATGTTATAAAATATACGTTTCCCTGATTACTTTGTTGAGTCGAGATTTACTAGGTTGTTTTGATATCACTCTCAAAATTTCTCCAAACACCATATTTATTGTTCTTTCTAACAACTATTATGATTCTTCTTATTGTGCTGTTGAAGTTTCACTTGGTGTAGAGTAGCTAGACGTATTTGGTGTTGCAGGTTTCTGTCCACATATTTTGTTAGGAGGTTTCACAGGTGGTGACTGGGCCACGGTGGTCTCCTCGTTTAGACAGAGCGTCTTGGGCGACTGGCTGGGTGCAGCTTGAAAGGAAACACTTTAGTGATGCTACAGGGAGTCAAGAGTAACCGGTGTGAGCCACAGTTGTCATGCTGTAAATGAAACTGCACCAGTTCAGTCTAGAGCCTCTGATATAGATGTGAAAACCTCTGTCCCTGACTGTTTGTGGGTGTTGGTCAAGTTTGATTTTGGGCATATTATGATTGCAAAACCTGTTGAAGTTTCTCCCAAGTCCATTTGCCACCCTGTCTGAGCTCAGTATCCTGACTCTCCTGAGGTGTGAAGAGAAAAAAAAGGTGTTGATAATTTAAAAAAGATAATAGTTCCTCGTATATGGTGCAAGCTCTACGTGCTGTTATCTCAGAAGAACACCAAACAGCAACCATAGTTCCAAATCTATCAACTGTTTTATCTGGCATCCCAACAAATGTTTGATTTTCTCTAGATGATTTGGCAGGCACACTGTATAGCATACCAGACCACCTTGATTCACTATACTGGTTTGCATTTACCTTCAGAGGTAAACCATACACATGGACTGTCATGCCACAAGTGTATACAAACTGATCAGTCATGGATTTCCACTGTTTTCACAGTTGTTTTACCAGTTATATTAATCTACTGTCATGCATGGAAGATAGACTATGTTGCGATCATACAGCCCATTCTTGACATTTGCACACAAACACCAATTATCAATGAAAGTCCACAAGACATGGATCCTTGAGGATGATTCAGAGGAAGATGCGTCTACAAACCGTCTTGCTGTCTGCCAATCTTTTGGGTAATCTTGATTACATAAAACAATTTAGTTTTCATGCTACAGAACCTATCAACTACATGTATGGTCAGCTATGTTTGCTCTTTCGGCACGGCTGCACAAGCTCCTTCAGCTGTTCGGATGTAGTTCCCATGAAACGACTATGTGCCACATGTGGTGTACTCTATCCTGACCTCTGCGCAAGATTACTGTCATTGCAAAGTATATCAGACGTGTGGACTCGAGTCACATGACTTGGACTCGAGTCCGACTCGAGTCACTAAACTGATGACTTGTGACTTGACTCGACAACATCACTGAAGACTTGCGTATTAGATTTTACCTTTACTGACTTAGACTTGGAATTGGACTTGAGCTTTAAGACTTGAAAAGACTTGAAATCCTTATTTTAACATAATAAATAAGTAATATAGAATCACATAACTGGATCATTTTGTATTAAATGGTGCTGTAAAATGTGAACTGCTCAGCTCAATTTATCTGTAACAGGTGAAGTTCTGCAGCCGATCGGGGGAGAGGGGGAGGGGGGGCAGCAGCGTTGAATTTGTGCGGAGAGGACAAGCAACATGCTCCCAAAAATTATCCTGTTCAATTATAAAGATTATGCTGTTGTTGATAAAAGAAGAACTGCGACATGCAAGACATGTGGAGTCAGGATAAGATATGCAGATGCAACCACTTCAAACTTTGTTCGACATTTGAGGCTGCACAAACAAAAGTAAGTCTCTGCTATGTATATTTAACATAATGCTATATCGGTTAGCTAGCTAGCTGGGATGTGATAACTCAGGGGTCAGAAATGAACTTTTACAAGGGTCCACATGAGCAAGTTGACTTGTGTCAGCGGTCCGCACCAACGATAATTCGAAAGCGGGGGGCGACAATTGCGACATCTCACTCAAACGAACCAAAACACTCAAACGCCTAACGTTAGTTAGTCTGACTAACTTAATATACAACTAATCAAATGCATCAATTGTGTTAAATATTGAAATTACATCTGGTGACTTGACTAGGACTTGAAGTTTAAAACTTGGGACTTGACTTGAGACTCGCTAGTATTGACTTGGGACTTGACTCGAGACTTGATTGTATTGACTTGGGACTTGACACGAGACTTGATTGTGAAGACTTGAGACTTACTTGTTACTTGCAACTTAGTGACTTGTTCACATGTCTGAAGTATATTACACTCACTGGATCATGTTACATTGCACCGCTGTAATAGTTTAAATTCTGTATCTTGTGGTGTTGGATACAATTCAAACCCAGTCCTGACCTGGTGGAAATGTCTTACCCAAATCCTGTAGTTTATTTGTTGATTGTTAATCTCTGAGGCTTTCAGAAAGTACTCCTTCTACATCATATGCAACTGATTCTGCTAATGGTCAAGTGGAATCATTCCCTTCACCTAGTTCTCTGCTGAACCAGAGCTTTGACCAGAGCTTGCATTTTGGCTGAGGGCCAATCTCTCACTCCATACAAACACAGCAATTATTGGTATTGTTATTGGTACCACACACTATTAGTAGTATATAGCACATGGGTTCTTAACTTCTGAATTGTGTATCATTCATGTTCAACTGGTATCCAATCAGCAAGGAGACCCATCTCCAACATCTCCCAGTGCTAATGTTGCTCCATAAACTGATGTTTGGCTTCACAAGGAAAAGACCTATTAGGCTTTCTGAGGAACAGTAGAAGAATAGAAAAAGCAACCAAGCACTTTAGAAGTACTAACTTAACTTACTAAGGAGTAAGTGCTAATCTGGCTTGCATTTATTCTGGTTCTGACCATTTCAGTGGCATGAGAGAGGAGTATTTTATCTTGCAGACCATGACCTCAGTTCTATGCACAGCCATATACGTGTAAATATCACCCATAATTCCAATGGATGTTGCATATGCCACACTATCACCATGGTAGCAAACCATGTTCCTACAATGTACTACACGCAGCAGCGTGCGGTGAACACATCCATATGTAGTATTCCACAGATAGTGTATAGTGTCGTCGTGATAATGAGCAGGTGGAGAAGATCTGGGTTTGATTCTACACCTGAACATATTCCTTTGCCTCAGTGGCAGAGAAAATGCTTGATAGTGCAAAAAAATGCATTCAAATGTACTTAGGGTGAAAGACGCCTGTGTCTGCTCTCAGCACACATCTGGTCATATTCTAGGATGATCCTTGTGTTCTCAAAACATCGATGTTCAGATATAATCCAGTGTGCACTTCTGAATGTGGTTGGCTCCCTAACTGTGCATATAGACTAATGAGTGGGACTCTATCCCTGAAGCCTCATGAATTTTCCAGACAGTTTGACTTGGCAGGGATGTTGCTATCCTGCAATAGTTATATCAGGAGTTGATATCCAGTATTCGAGGAATACATTCAGTAGAGAAGGAAATTTAGGACTTATACCAGGAAGTACACACACATAGAATTATTATGTTTTAGTCATTCGTATAATGCACAAGTCATATTGTTATTATTATATCTGTGCATTTGGATGTATAGTATATGTTTTTTTTCTTATATCTCTGTCATTCTATGTAAGAATGGCAGTATAATTATTGTATATCTGCAATATATATTTTCATTGTTAATTATCTCTTGACTGCATCATAGACACCAGATTGTAATGTGATTGATGCTCTCAAAGACCTGCAACTTCCTGATTACCTTGTTTCATAGTAAATAAATGTGTTGTTGGTTTGAATCCCAATGCCATGACGATGAAAGTTTGAGGGTCGAAACATTTGATTGCTGTCTGTCTCTGATTTTAGCTGACCCATGGTTGTCATGGACAACAGCAGGATAGGGCATAATTGCTTTTGGCTATGTTGCAGCAGCTCTTCAGAAGATTATGTTTCTTGCTTATGCCTTACAGGATTCAGCGACTACAACAGTCTTAAAAATCCCCTCGATTCAGAAGGACTTGGATGGAATCAGTGGTTCAGTATTACAGAACTGCTTAGTTTTAGATATCTTGACAGCCAAGGTAGGCAGTAGGTGTCTGTAAAGTATTAAATACCAGGTGTTGTTTTCACATTCATAATGACAGTGATAACATCACTGATTGGTTGAGACTTATTGTACCTAAGCCAACAGTGGATGGCTAAACTACATTTTTAGAAGTTGTTATTCTTACCTATTGATTGTGTTACTGGCTTGGCCAAGGATAAAAAGCACTAATATCCACCGTACAGGTCGCAAGCTTCGATGATGAAACAGGATGTGGCCTAACGGCCTTAACAGTTTATGCTGAGGAGATTCCTGAGCGAATGAGGACAGCTCCCTGCATTCGTCTCCACAGTGACAGCCAATCCATTCTGAGCTCGCCGTTCTCATCTGCATACAAATATCATACATTTTAACGGTCTTACCAATTACCTGGCCCTGCTGCCCAGATACCGCTCAGCCAACTGTCTCGTCCTTCAGCTTACAGTGTGGCAGGCAGGAGAGAGGGAGGGAGGGGTGTGGACTCCTCCGCCCAGCTGAGCTGTGTGCACCGTGGCCAGACAGCTCAGGACCTCTGAACACCCTTTTGCTGAAGCTCAGTGACACACCACCGCTGAACTCAATACCAATGTTTGTGGTTCCGTGTGCATCCGTGTCTGTGCTCTGCTGATGAATTCTACACCAGTCTTTGTTCTCTGAAATTCCGGGGGAAATAAAGAGACACGCTTCACTGTGGAGGCAGGAGACCGAGCCTGCTGCACACACTCAGGTGTGAGTCCCATACTGTGGCCTTGTAGATGCCTGTGTGTGGGTTGAGCGGGAGCAGTAACTGAGCAAATGAAAAAACCTTCCCTTTCCCTGCAGAGGCACTGTGCTTGCATCACGCTTTTTATGTGCTAAAAGGCCCTGCACAACTCCTCTGAACGAGGCAGAATACACACTCACCAGCCAAATTAATAGACACACCGACCCTGTGCTTGCATTCACACTTTATCTCAGATGTGCAGTTTATAATTGTGCAATTGCATCACATTCATCACTGGTCAATCTGGGAATGCTGGATCACTGTTGAGCAGATACTATTTGGACTGCAGAACATTCTCAGCACTGCATGCAGACATGGTAGTGGGCACAGCTGTGGGAGCTGAGCTAGTAGATGTTTCTCAGGCACAAATGTGCTGCTGGGCCTTCTTATGCGTGTCAGCATCACTGCTGTCACGGTACACCACTCTCCCCTGAGAGTGGACAGCAGCCCAGAAACATGGAGACAGCTCTGGAAACATGGAGACATCTCTGGAAACATGGAGACATCTCTGGAAACATGGAGACATCTCTGGCCTTGCAGTCAGATGCACATGAACGGCAGCTGATGTAATTACCTCTCGAGCTCAAGTTCAAAATGTAGTGTTGAATTTTTTTATCACTGCTGGTAATTGTTTATGTAATTAACCATATGTTTTCAAATCACAAAGGCACACATTTCCCATGCCCTCTTACATAGGAGTCGGTTCATTTTGGCATACAGACATACTTCTGCATTCAATCATAACCTCATATCTAATAGTGCTAAATATCTAAAATTAGCCTACGGTAGTGAAGTCATTTTGGTATATTAACTAAATGAGATCATGTCATTCACTAACATAGCATAAAGGTTTTCTGGGCATACTGCTCCATTAACTAAAGATGACTAAGGTATTTCAGTAGTCCAATATGTGATATTTAAATATGTCTGTGGAACATTAACCTAGGCCAGGATCTATATTAAAGAATTTCATTAAAATGACAAAAGCCAACCATTCCCCATCAATTAGTCATGCGTGTCTTGTCCTTATGCCACCACAGTATTCAGCGTGTGTAGATGCAGCGCTACTCTGATCATTATACCACCACTTCCTCCATCAGCGCGCAGGGCGTTAGCAGTAGCACGTTAGCTCGCTGCATACACACTGAGCACCAAACGCTGCACACGCAGCTCGCCGGCTGACACGTGAGCAGCCCTGCCTTTTCTGCCGATGCTCGGAAATGTGAGCCTTACCGTCTGAACAGAGAGCAAACGGGCAGCACATTCCACCTTGGAAACGGATCTCTCGTGTCTTCCTGTGCCCTTCTCTCCGTCAGACTCCACCCTTCCACACACTTATAAACGCTTGTTAACCATTATGGGGGGCAAAAATCTACTTTTTAAAATAGTACTTCTACTTCATAGCATGAGAATTGATAATATTAGATATTAGATACTATCCATGGTCAACACGGTAGACAACGTCAATTTGACAAAAATAAATCCACTCCTACTCAGTGCTGTTGATATTCATGGCACAAGTGGTGGCCTTCCCTGGGCTGAATCACACATGTCTCACAAATGTCTCACACATGTCTCACACATGTCTCACACATGCTCTGCCTCTGCCCAGCTGTGCTGCAGTCTGTGTGCTGCCCTGTCTTAAGTTGTTTCCCAAACGTCTAGAACCCAGTGCTGTTCTCTTGAGTTCAGCAGGTGCGGTACTCTGTGCGAGGGGTGAGGCGAGTCCCGTCCTGCAGCAGAGACAGGGTTTTGGCTCGCGGGATGTCAGACGCAATACCCACTCCCTTCCTACACAGCTGGACCTCACCAGCCTCATAAAAGCCTCAGTATGTGGAAAAGGTCAGCAGTGTAGACCTGACAGAGACATATGAGGGGGATATAATGAGACTGAATGCAAAGAAAGGCATAGTCACGTAGAATATGCCCTCACTAATAGGTCTGAATATATGAATGCGTCATGGATTATTATTTTTCCCTGCGTGTGCCATTTTCCGCAGGCCATCATTAATACATTAGTGGATCATTTTTCAGCCTTTCTGGAACACTGGAAGTGTTTAGGCTCTGATTTTGCCAGCCTTCAGTCTTTCGAGCTGTAGGCCTAAGACGCTGAATGACCTCGCCCCTGTGGCCCGGGCTAAACCGAGAGGATGGAGGAACAGGTTAGATAAGAGCCCTGCAGCTGCCCACCCCCACACTGCCTCTCTCCAGGTGAGCGATCAATGGTCACCCCCTTACACCCACGGCTAGCAGTCGAGGATCCTGGGTAAAGAGCCGATTGGCCCTTTCTCGTCCGTGGTCGTCCGTGGTCTCTGCCAGTGGCCCTCTCAAAATAAGCACTCAGTGTCTCAGTGAGGTCAGCACTAAAGAGGCCAGTCTACAGTGATCTCTCTCTATCTGAAACCCAAGCCATCCACTGACACACTGGGATATCTTCCAGAAAAAGCAAGAGATGTGTCTTAGGGGAAGGAATTGAAATGGATAAAGTGGCTCATTTTCACCGTGTTTAATTAGACATTTCAAAGATTATCTGAAGATGGCGAGTAAGAATTGGCAATACAGACCATTATACAAGAAAGTAACTAATAAAACCCCTAATACAGGACTACACAGTAGATGACTCTACACAAGGTAATTAGCTACACAACCTAGTAAAGTGATGATAATCTTATGTAGTCCACACAGTGGACTTTGTGTATTATGAACATTACCTAAAAACTATAAATTGTTTGCATTTATGCCTGTAACTTTGAGGATACTTTGTGACCTGATGGATATATATCTCCACTTGTTGGGGTAAGTACATACAACAGGGCCACGAAAAAAATGAGTGGTAAAGTTAGCTTCACCTGAAAATACACACTGCCTCCACATTTTTGCAAAGAATGAATCAAAGAAATGGATTACATCCTAAAAACTTGTCACAACCATTTAACGTACAGTAGTATTCAATACACTTTTGCTCTTGTTATGAGGCAATGAGGCCCTGAATCACTTGCTAACTCCTGAGCTAGAAAATGATAAACACCACAGCCTTCAACCTGACACAGTACATTCATCCTGCCGTCCTTACACTTCATTTCATAAGACTCATTTTTCTCACTGCATGCAGGCATTGACGCAGACATTCTAACAGTCAGCACGAATATTTATAGCTTATGGCATTAACGTCAACAAACATGGACCACTGGAGGGTGAGAGGGTGAGGCTCTTTATTCGGAAGTAGCATTTTAGCCAGATTAGAATTTTCATTAAACTGCAAAAGAGGCCAACGGGTGTTAAATATGCCAATTCAAGATCAGTCAGTGGTCTGTGCCACAAAGGCAGAGTAGACCGAAGCTTGTGAGAACTGAAGCTTGTGATAACTGAAGCTTGTGAGAACCACTCCAGAATAGTTACATAGGCCTGAAACTCAGCATGAACTTCTTCTCAGAACTGGAAATTAACACGATTAAAGTCAAAACAGCAAGACGCTGCCAGAACTGCCAGAAGAAATGAAATGGGGAAATTAAATGAGACCCTGGTTAAATGTTAAGGCAATAGCACACAGAGTCCAATCCTCGCCCCTCCAGTGCACAGAGAGGCCCAGCCTCCGAATGAAATTACTGCAAGTCACCCCAAGAGTGCACCATCACATCAGACGTGGGTTGTGCCAAAAGCTCACGAAGCATGAAGCGTAAACAGCGCGCAGAGCTTGTCCTGTGTCACATTACCAATGCAAATGCAACCTATCCGTGGCATTATTCATTATATGTGCAAAGCATTGATGGACCAAATGATTGACAGACAGTTGGAGCTTCCCCAGTAGAAGGCCCAGGGGAACACGTACAGGGGCTCTAGTGATGCAGGCCCCACGGGACAGCCCTGGGTTACAGAGCTATATTTAGGGTAAGGCAGCTCAAGGTCAGCGGCAGCGTCCTTGGTGAGAGAGGGAGAGATGTCGCCTGGCTGCTGGCTCATCCTCTGGCTCCCAGGCCAGTAGGGAGGGGACAGAGCAACGTTCTCCTTCCTGCTGGAGACCAGGACCACTCAGAGAGGCCATGGTGACGTTACACTGCCTGGCTGGCAGACCCAGTGGTAGCCATTATATCACAGATCCTTGCAGGAGCGGCAAATTTCAAACAGCACGACTGTTTCATAAACTCATAAACTGCAAAAATCATTCATTTATCAGTGGTTTCATTAATCACCATCATTCGTTTCCATGATCTCTATTGAGCAAGTTTCCTATCTAGGCATCAATGATCATTCTCAATTCTGAAGCAACAATTAAGTAAGACCGACTGGCATTTTATTCACTCTCCAGCTATGCATGTGCACTGTCTACACTAGCAATGGAAGAAAGAGGATTCTCAAGGCTGCCAGTGGTTAGCAGCGTCAGTTCAGAAGACACAGAGAAATATGCAGCAAAACAAAATGTTGCTACCACTACATTTTTGCCCATTGGGCTCATTTAATTGTGATGCATCATGACAGAACTGCATTTATTACTGCAAAACTGAGCTTGATGCAGCAAACCAAGAGGACAAGCAGACACACCCTACAGTGTCAGAGGGAAAACAAAAACCAAACAAAAAAACACCCAAACCCTCTTACGGGATAATCCAGATTGGCTGTGCATGCACAACATGGACACACTGTAATTCCCTGCTCGGATTATTGGCGCAGCAGTGATGCCCACAAAGGTAAAAGGGGGCTGGGGATAATCTAGTTTGATGGAACTCCATCAGACTAAATTTGCACAGCATGCATACAAAGAAGCGGATATTGCAGAGAAGCGGCGCCAGTTCAGAGACTGTTTACGCCTGACGGACTGGACACGCGGGGGGGAACGTGGGTCTGTGGACAGGAGCGTCCGAGGAAGCTTAGGACTACAGAGCCGGGGCTGCCCCAATCTGAGAGGGCAGCTGGGACTCGTTCCTCTTCTCTCTGGCTTAGTTTGAAAGGATAGGCAAATTATGAAGCACACAAGCTTTAGGAAAAAGGGCACGAAATTGGATGAGAAAGAGAGAGGAAAGGAAAAAATGGAGAGAATGGAAGAGACGGAGGGAAGAAGATAGCTCCGTATCAACAGCTTTCCTGCAGCTTCACTCTCTCCCTTAGCTGGTGTCATGGAGGTGAATCTGCAGCAGAGAAGAAGACTCAACTCAGAAGAGCCCATCTGCTGCTCAGCCCTCCGCACACCGAAACAAACTCTGCCTGGAAACCCAGACTCCACCACTCTCACCACCAGCTTCACCACCACATTCACCACATCACTGCAGCGCATCTGGCCGAGACCGTGAACTCGGGTGTTAATGAACCGCCGTTATTTGCTGTTGAAACGCAGCGTAAGGCGAACGGCGCTGATCCAGAGGTGTCCCGTGGCCTTGCTGAGCTACAACTCAGCATTTCCTCCCTTCAGGAAACCATTAGTAGCGTCCAGCTAGCGAGAATGCCCGCCACACACCAAGAGAAATGGCTGGTACCTTTCTTCTTTGTCGCATACTCACTTATTATCACTTTAACAAAAGCAAATCGAGAACCAGACACTGAAATGTCTCCAAGAGGGAAGATGCTTTATATTTTAATGTGGTTGCGTCTGCAACGTGAACACAGCCTCTTATGTGCCATTACATGAAGAAAAACATTTCAATCAAAATGTTTCTACATGTATGCATGAGTTGCCCAAAGAATGTTTAAATGATTTTTAGACTAATATTTCACTGCTTTCCACTGATTTGAAGTTTTGCCCATATTTTCCATATTTATTAACTATTCACTTATGACATTTATTAACTATTCACTTACAGCAATGAAAAAACTAAATTAAGGTCTAAAACCAAAACGTATCAACAAATATTCAGGAGTCTGCAACATGAGACAAATTCTCTGAAATCCTAAATGTAGCCCTCAAAAATGCCAGACTGCTGCTTCTAACAGTGAGGTCAGATGACCCTGCTCTATTCTTGTGTGTTTATCCATGTTTATAAGAGTTACACTATATTATTACTACATACAGCTTTGTACAGATAGGTGAAAAACCTCCGGTCCAAACTAGAGCATATTAAAGCAGAATGCTGTTTGTATTTGTGTGTGTGTGTGTGTGTGTGTGTGTGTGTGTGTGTGTGTGTGTGTGTGTGTGTGTGTGTGTGTGTGTGTGTGTGCGTGCATGAATGCATAAGTATACTGAGTGCACTGTGCCTCAGCTTGTGATACTCGTTATGATCTACACACTCTAGGAGTTCAAAGTCCCCCAGGTGCTCACAGGAGAAGGTGTCAGAGGGAAGGAGGAAGAGGAGGAAGAGGAGAGCAGAAGGACGAGCCTTCTTCTCCCCACTGCGCCCGCAGCAGTGCTACTGCCCCTGCAGTCCTCAGCTGGCCACTCCACTCACCTGCTAACACAGGGCAACAACACTGGTGTCCACTCCTGGTCCTGCTGGGTTGCATCTTCAGGCTTTGGCTGTGGGCCTCGGGGGCGTTAATGTTGTGTGAGTGGTTACAGTTCCCTTCGTTGGAATCCAGTGTGGAAATGGCTTCCGAGGCATGAAAGAACAAGCTGATTGACAAGTAGGAGCTAAAGCCTGCTGAGATCATGACCCTGGAGAACCAAGACTGGACACCAACGACTTTCACCCCGGACCCGCGAGACACTCACGGCCCTACTCTACCTCCTCAAAACACCGTCTGAGCCCAGCAAAGGAAAACTTAGTAAAACCCAGGTGGCTTACTCAATGGGATGGTTTAGTGCCTGGTTATATGACGGCACTACACACACACACAAATATATATATATCTTTGTATTTCCGACAC
Source organism: Brachyhypopomus gauderio (assembly GCF_052324685.1). NCBI lineage: Eukaryota > Metazoa > Chordata > Actinopteri > Gymnotiformes > Hypopomidae > Brachyhypopomus > Brachyhypopomus gauderio. Next base: position 7,154,949 of record NC_135225.1, on the reverse strand, counting down.
TCATTCCCTCCTTGGTGATAGTTGACCATCTCTCTGTATGTGAAATACCCAAATGGACCTCCGCGTATCACAGTGTGTGTGCTACAGCAGGCTCCAGCTGGACCCACCATTCATACCACTGTAGATGCTCCGGTGATGTGGGGAGAGCTCCTCTCCTCCCGCCCTCTTCTGGGGCACATCCCGAGCGGGGCTGCTGAACTTGCCGTGCTCCAGGCTGCCACTGTACTGGTGCCGCTGCAGCTCTGGGCTCCCGGCCACCACGCGGCTCTTCTGCAGGTGCTCAGCCATCCCTGTCAGTATCTGTTTGTGCTCTGGGCTCCCACACACACTTCCAATGCTCGCCCTGTGCTTCTGGAAGAGGTCTGGGCTCCCGGGAGGCTGAGAAGACACCAGCAGGTGCTTGGTGAACTGCTCTGGGCCGCCCCTGGTTAGGCTTTTGCTGAGCTTCTCGGGGCTGAGGCCCCGCAGGCCCTTATGGTCAGGGCTGGAGAAGGAACCGCAGCGGGGCCTGCACACTTGAGGGAAGGTGTGGGCGGTGTACTCTGGGCTGGTGCTCCGTCGTCGGCCCACGTGCTCGGGGCCCGGCGTCTCCTCCTCGCCCCCTGCTCGGGGCTTGTGGAGGTGCTCGGGACTGCCCCCCGCTGGACCAGCCAGCAACTGCTGCTTGTGCGTGAGGTGATCGGGGCTGTCAGTGCTGCCCGCACTCGATGTGCTGCTCCCATCGCCCACGTCCCTCAGCAGACCCGGCCCGGGCACGCTGGCGTGCGATAGGCTGCTCTGGCTGTCAATGGAGTTCCTGCAGCCCACTGGTCCCCCAGTGCCCACCGAGCCTCCTGGTCCTCCAGAGACCTTCTCCTCGTCCAGAAGGAGGCACAACTCCCTTAGTTCCTGGTTCTCCTTCAGCACCTCCTCCTGCTTCTGCTCCAGCTCCTTGAGCTTCTGCAGGTAGATGGTCACATCTTTTCGCATGATGCCCGCGCTGTAGCGGCCCAGACGCTGCCACTCCCTCGACACCTTCTTCCCCTTCTGGCGGTCGTCGTCCAAGAAGCAGCAAAGGTCCCGCAACTCCTGGTTATCTTCCTGGAGCTTCTGATTTACCTCCTGCAACGGCAAAACGAGGAATGACTCAACAGCAACAAAAGGGCGACTGAGAGGAGCAATTAATATGCCGTTCTAAAGCCATTAAGAAGTGTTTTACAAAGGTGGACTGAAGAGGAGGAGGTCGTATACACAGAATACAGAACAGACACAAATGTTCTGCTGTTCTTCAAGACACATTACTTAAGAATGTGCAAAACTGCTCCATGGGTGCCCCAGGCCTAGCTTCATGGTCTTCCAACAAAACCAGACTCGTATTCATATGAGTGGATGATTTGTTATTCTAAACTGGTTTGGCAATGATTCCTAATTGGAGCTTTAAAACAGAATTCTGGATTAGCACTGCAAGGATAAAAAGAGGATTCACATGGACTACACCAAGCTGTGTTCTAAATTTTAAACACACACACACACATACACACACACACACACACACAACCACTGCACAACCTACTCACAGACAGGAAGCTAGATGTGACTATCCAGAATTACATAGTGCTTATACCAATATGCACAATGTCTTTCTTATTACTGAGAAAATTCATTACCTAAAACCGTTTAACTCAAAACTTGATTTTGATACTCCTTGGTAACCGTCTGCCCCATATAACTGGCCGTTAATTCCAAATACATTTCATCTTTCTTTATCCCCTGGAGTACTCCTGCTCTGCCCAGGGGTGGATTTAAAGAGGTCTTACTGCAGCCTCCCTAAAGCAGCAGCTTGCTATAGGACACAATGGCACAGAAATGAAACCGTGACCTCCAGTGTAAAGACAGCACCCGAGAAGACACGAGCTACACGATGGTCTGAAATGTTATGCGAGACTTTGACGCCCCAAACCTCCTCTAGCTCTCAACCGTCTACGGCTGCAAACGGACCGGCGTAGCACCCCCAGCATGCTAAATAAGCAGAGACGTAAGCTTGACTCAGCTCTGCATCAGTCAGCTCATCCAAACTTCCCGCAGCCCCTCGTCTCCATGAATCCAATAAGTGTAGAATTACCCGGCATATTTTATTTGGAGAGTAATCCAAGTATTAGATATTGCATGTGATTCATTCTGGTGCAATACTCTTGTTTTGCCGTGGACCCATTGGAAATGTAACCCAATATAGCAATGAAGATGTGTAGAAGCGTTTGGTGATATTTTCTTTATTTTACGTTTATCATACGGTTGGACGGTTAACGGTTTTACCTTTAATCCTCGTATTTCGTTCAGGTGCTGCTGGAGCCTGCGATTGACCTCTCGGATGAGGTTGCTGTGGTCCATCATCACACTCATCTTCTCCGCCTCGGATTTCCGCAGGCGCCGCACCAACTCCTCCCTGCTCCACTGGAGAAGGTCTTCATCCGTGAGTTTGGACAGGTCCTCAACAGGACTTTCGGCGCTCTTGGCGATGGTGGACTGCAGCTGCGCTTGGCTTGGCTTCTCCATCACCTTCGCCGACACACCAGACGTGCGGTGTTGCTACAGAACTGGTACCGAAGACACACACCGCCCAGCGCCGACACTTTCCCCAAATTTCCCTCTTCAAATATCGAACCGAATTACGAGACTCTCATGTTAAGCCTCTCAACGCTGTCCATACTGTCCCCTTTAACTGCAGTTGTGCCACTCGGGAGTGCCGGGCTATAGGTCTGCTACTTCTCGTCCTTCTTAGAGGGGTAAATCCCGGTCCCTATGGAAGAGACCCTCTCCTTCTGTCCCCGATCATCTCTCCCATCTCAGAGCTCAGAGCGCACCGGCATGGAGGAGCGTGCAAGACTGGCGGCTACAGCAGCATCTCCCCGTAGCGCAGGGTGCGTGACTGCAGCGTGGCAACCTGGCAGACAATCTCTCTCTCTCTCTCTCTCTCTCTCTCTCTCTCTCTCTCTCTCTCTCTCTCTCTCTCTCTCTCTCTCTCTCTCTCTCTCTCTCTCTCTCTCTCTCTCTCTCTCTCTCTCTCGCTCTCTCACGCGCGCGCACACACACACACACACACACACACACATATGCCTAACACGCCCCCTACATCCTAGTGGCTGTTTCCGGGGTTTTTTCTTTATGTTATCGAGCGCCACCTGGTGCTTGCTTTTATACATAGCTGGAAAACGGGGACAATGTTCATAATTTTAGTGATTGTGGTGACTGACACACAAAGTTTCATGAAAATTAGATTTTAATATAATATATAATATATATATTATATATAATAGGCCTACAGATAAATTTTGGGGGGATTTTGGAAAGTCCCAGAATGTTGTATTTTTTTTCAGTATATGACCAGCAGGAGCCCAGTCAGGTCACACAGATCTCAGATCAGATCGGTTGCTACACTCAAAGATGCTGCAACACATAAAACGGTTGAAGTGGGTCAGACAGCTCACATGTCTGTAATCCAGCAGACCTGACGCCTCTGTCACACTAAACCCACTAGATTTGGGCTAACGGCAAAGAAAACAACAAACATAAAATGTGAAGCCAGCGAGATTGTGAGGTGTGTTCAAAGGGTGGGTAATGACTGAGGACACGAGTGGTAGGTGTCACTTCTCGGAGGAGTGTTGGAGGTGTGTGGCCAGCTGCAGACCTGACACTCTCTTGTACATCAATGTACACTGATCTGGGATCCTCGTGGTTAATATTTACTATGACAAAACAAAGTAGTTAAAAGCTTTCCCTAAGCACCAACAGTGGATACTGTGATGGAAATTTAATAATTTCCATTTATGTCAGGCTTTCTTAGTATACATTAAACACATTAGATATAGGTGTTAGAGATCTTTTACATGTAAGTGTGTTAATCATGGAACTGAAGCCATCCTCGTGGCTGCAGTAGGCCTCAGATGTGTGTGTGTCCTCTCTGGACGGCCTCGGCTCAGTCCTAATCTGATGTTCCTCTGGTGTTCCTAAACTGACCTTGCTGGAGGCGCCTAATCTCCACTTGGAAGGGACTTTGGCGACACCCAGTCTGTCACACCATCACGAGGATGCTGAGCGTGGAGGGGGCATGCGGGGGGAGAGGCTAATATGTATCTGTCAAATCAGTGTTCATTATTTCATGTATTGTCCAATCACATTTAGTTGATCACCTCATGTTCACCTCGTGGACATCGTGTGTATTGATGATTAAAAGTATAAAAAATGAGGGTTCGGAGTGGGGAATTAGCTCTCTTTTGCAGACACCTTGTGTGTGTGTGTGTAACTGAGATCTCTGGATTAATCCATGCTTTGTTAAAATTAATCATTGTTATCTAACCCAACTGGTTCTGACTTTTATTGTGCTCACCATTTAAGGGTTTAAGAATATCTAACACAATACTTTTATTTCTGTCACTGATTGTACAATACTGTAATGAAAAATATACACATATTAGGATCTCATATACTAATAAAACGCACAATTCAGCATCCACCCTCTAACCCATCCACCATCGGCCCACATTTAACTGTATATTAGTTTGGTAAGCGAACATTTTCACCCTGTCAGTGACACTGACATGCCAGTCACATGGCCGTAGGGGTCGCACTGTTGTGAGTGTGCTGCTATCAGACAGGCACATCTGGACTGATGCTGAAGGCTTTACTCACATCATTGGCACTGCTGAGTTGATGTGATATCATATCCAGTTCAAGCTCTGCCAGTCTAGTCCCTCTTTCTGCAGTCCCAGCTGCCTCGGCCCTGTTTCGTAGGGCAGTAATCCTGCCCCGTGCTGTAGAGGGCGCCAAACCTTGTCATGTGGTGTGCCCAGCCAATAAGGTGCCGATATATGGCGGAGGGTCTTGACCTCATGTCCAGCAGTGTGCATTGTTCCAGTACTGCACTAGGGCTGCTGTTCAGTTCAACGTCTCTGCCCTCTCCGCCACTCCAGGTTATTGTGCTGGTCCCCACTTCATTCCTGTCCCCTGTCCCGGTCCTGTTCCTCTCCTTTCCCTTGTCCAGGTGTCTCACCTGGTCTCTGTCCCTTTCTCTGCTCCTCCCATGGTTGCACCAGCTGACTATGCATTGTTAAGTGCACGATTATAAAAGTGCTTGTGGCCCTGATCTGTTTCACATGGTTCATAAAGGTAGCTAGATTAATAAGGTTTTTGCTTTTGATGGTCAGGCTATAAAGAGAGTGGTGCTACATTTCTCTTTAATTTTAATGCTAAAGTTACTATTTGTATTAATAAGATAAGTTTTATGGGTTTTTTTTTTCAGTGAAATGACAATTTTACTTCCTTATGAGTTTAGGCTAATCCACCTATTTCTAGATATAAGTTCAAATTCTGTGGCAGCTTTTTAAATTGTTAATTCCTATGACAGGCTCTATTATGTCACTCAGTGGATTACAACACACATTTTGTGAGTGTAGCTATGAGAGGTGCTTAATGCTTGTAAACCAGTATATTTTAAAGCTCAACATGCATTTTCACATTTTTCCAAGTCACTTTCAAGTAGTTATTCTTTCAATAATAAACCCATTTCTAATACCTTAAAATGTAGAAAAAAAATGTGCATCACATATTAATAATAGATACTTTTAGAGTAGATTTTAGAGTAGACCATTGCAATCAATAATACAATATGAATCTGTTTTCCAAGATCATTTATGCATCATCTATATTCAAACTGTAGCAGCTTCATTCACTGATTCAGATGCTCAATCTTCCTTTCTCCCCATGACACTTGTCGGAGTGTTTGTGGGACATACTTTGGAGAACATGAGCTTTGATGGAGGTCCTCGTGGATGCAGGAAAGTAGTTTGACGACAAGTTTTGCATCAGCTGGATATGATGCGGGCTCTGAGGACTTGGTTGAGAAACACTAATCTATTATCTCAGATATTCTAATATCCCATGTGAGTATATATATATATATATATATATATATATATATATATATATATATATATATATATATATATATATACTCACATGGGATATTAGAATATCTGAGATAATAGATTAGTGTTTCTCAACCAAGTCCTCAGAGCCCGATATATATATATATCCCATATAGTCATTTATATACATACATTATATACATACAGTGACTTCACAGTGAGGTGTTCAACATCAAATGTTCCAAGTGCTTCACATCAGTGATGACAATAAGAGGACATGTTCTCGTGTTCAGCTCATGCACACTGCACACATATACAGAGCTGTGGAGGTGCCGGTTCGACAACAGATGAAACCTCAAATACTAATGAAAAGTGAACATCACACGGCCCGGCCTGTAATGGTGGACTGTGCAGAATCCTGTGGGGCTAGTTGGGAGGACGTTTGAAGAATGTGAAGCTTTTCAAAGAGCCGTATTAGTAAAGCTGATTTGAGTTTAGAATGAGATGTGAATCAGCACCTTGTCATAACATTGATATTGAATAAGATTGGCAGATACATTACATTTTTTTCATTAAGGACCGTTATTTTTTAATTACGAAATATGAATGTGAAAGTAAACATACTAACAAGTAAATACATTTAAAAAATGGCTGGATGAATGAATGATTTGATGTAGAACAATGAATAAGCAGGACAAATTTTAAATGATTTTTAATCAAGGAATGTACAATGACTAATACTGTGTAGGAAAACAGGCGGAGCCATATACTGCACAACTGAATTCTAGGATATTCAAAAACTCCCAAGGAAGGACTCCCACAGTTCCACGGGTCTTGTAGGTTAACACAGCATGTCTTATATACACTTATATGCAGCACAAATTTCTCAGTTAGTGTAAAGGCATATTATACCACAGTTAGTTCCGACCCTACAATGTGATTGGCTGAGAGGCGATCTAGGAGTGCCGATATTACATGTTATAGCACTGTAACCGAAGCTCTCCATGTATTACTCCGCCACAAACAGGTAACCTAGCAACGAAGCAGCGTTTACAAGCCAAACAGCGCAACTATAAACAAGCAGCAACATTATCAAAATGAATTACAGGGAGTTCGTTAAATCTATTGGCTTCGAAAGCATTTGTTTCGATCTGAAACTGGAGGATGAAGCTATAAATGACCAGCCTGATTCCTCCAATGAGCCAAGGTTTGTCACGCTTACAAACAATGATTTGGATGAGCTGGAAATTCAGAGAAACGAAGTTAATACCGTAAAACAAACGTCCTGGGCTCTTAATATATTTACATCCTGGTTAAAAAGCAATGACATTGCAGTCGATTTTAGTATTATCAACAAAAATGAAATGAATCAGCTTTTACGCCGTTTTTATGGATCCGTCAGAAACGTGAAGGGAGAGTTATATAGCATCAGCAGCTTCGTTGGTTTAAGAGCTGGACTGAACAGATACCTGAACGAACATCCGATCAGCCGTGGATGGACAATAATTGTTGTACTTTATTTTTAATAAATTCAACTTTATCAATAGTTGTTTTTGTGTATATTTACCTCTATAATATTTATTGGGTAAGGCTATTCCAGTGTTGTGTAAGTTTAGCAGCGAGCCATTGAATGGAACTATTTTAACTGGCGGAGTATTTTACCAAACAGGTCGTATTTTCTCATCCTCTTTTACTCAAAATCTTTCAATAAACAGCGATAATGGAACTGTGGTATAATCGCAATAATACACTCGAGGTTCGTGCTATAACGGGTAATATCGGCACTGCTGTGCTGATCTACGGCACTCGGCCTGCGGCCTCGTGCCTACGACCGCAGCACAGCAGTGCCGATATTACCCGTTATAGCACTCCCTCTCGTGTATTATTGCGTCAGTAAACACATTAATAGCCATTGTTCCTAGATACTCGGTTTGCTTGACTGTTTTGCTACCACTGAAATACTCCTGTTGGTGAGATGATCCTTGGAATCCCTTTTTCTTTCAGGTGAAGTTATTTAGAATTGATCCAGATCTACCTGTGTGACCTCAGTACAGTTTCTGCTAATAACATCTTATTACATCTTATGTCTGTAATATTTGTATTTGTGGACAAAGCCAGATCTGATGTGTGTTTCCTTCTGGTTTCCTTTGTCCCCCCTTTCCCATGGGCAGGGTGAGCGAAACAAAAAGCAAGCGGTCATGCCAAGTCTCAGGGAAAAAGGATGGTTTAAGAGAAAAAGTGCGCAAACCAAAACCCGTGAACGGATCCAAATGAAGGATATAAAACCAGCGGTCAACTGGTACAAAGACAAGACATATATAGACAAAAAATCAACCCTCAGGTGAGACGGATCGCGGGCTCCACCCACCTGAGGGACGAAGACCACAACAACAACAACGACAACTGCCGCTGTGGACGGAGGCAACCGGTAGGGGGCTGTCATACCATGACATCAACACCATGACCACTGTCCTGTTTATTTATTTATTTATTTATTTATTTATTTATTTATTTTCTGTCCTGTTTAGCACATGTATGTTTCAGTGAATTCAGTACAGTGTCTGGCTCCTTTCCTATGCTAGATTATGGTAATTTTACATAGTACATATTAATCACTTGGTCATAATAAACAATGGTGAAGTATGGTGTGGAAGATTAGTATGCAAGATTAGACACAGACCTTGAAAAGGAAGGTGAACAAAAATCCAGGCATGTGAGTTGTAAAATATCCACGTTCTACAGCATAAATGAACCACCCAAACCAAATCTCAGGTATAGATATTGGATCGGGAGTTGGGAATCAAACAGCTCTCTTTCTACTATAAGTTTAGAATAAAGTTATGTACAGTATATATGTATATATTGAGACACAAATAATTGTTTGTTGTGTGGTACAGTGGAATCTGTTGAAACATCATAATTGTTTGGTTTCCAGCTGGGTCAACACAGAAGAAAAGTATTCATATGTTTCTATTACTTGTTGTTGAATATTCCATGGCATATTCATATGACCTTTACCTTTACTATAACCTTTACTATCCAGACCTTTTATATTTACTGAAAACAGAGCACTAGAACATGACATTTCTGTTTGTGTGTGTGTTTGTGTGTGCCGTGTTGCACCCACAAGGGTAGGTGGACAAGAGCAAATCATAGTTGTCTATATATATTGTGTGTGTGTGTGTGTGTGTGTGTGTGTGCGTGTGTGTGTGTGTGTGTGTGTGTGTGTGTGTGTGTGTGTGTGTGTGTGTGCACGTGAGAGTATAATGCACACTTATGCATACATTATGTATACAGTATGTGGACAGGAGGGCTTCCCCTGCTCACACGTGTACCCTTTGGTGGGAGAATAAAGTAGGTCAGGCCACCAGAGACTTGTGTGTGTGTGTGACTGATCTGCAGTCAGCCTAATTAGTCCCTGCTCCTCTCCCTGCAGCACAGCAGAAATATGATGATCCTGCACTTCAACGGCACTGCAGCTCCACACTGTGATCCGTCTCTCTGGTCTTAGAGCTGCAAACTGGAACACAGGTTCACCTGGTGAGAAAGTTGGCCTGTCCACTTGATTTATTTATTTTTCAATTATGTTTGCTAGCAAGTGAGCAATTCTAAAATCAGTAAAGCTTTTAAAAGCTCATGGTTCTTATTACATATATTATGCCAGCGGATTGGACAGGGAAGATGTTTTAGCTTTCATATTATGTTTTTTGCAGAACATGTTTCTAAGATGTACAGTGAGTGTGTTACTCTCCTTTAAGCAATATCAGGATGCTTTGGAAAATTCTCTGAGGTTTTGAAGCAACAGAACTGTACGAATTCTAAAATCTCTGAAAAACCTCTGAAAAACGCACAGTATCAACACGCTCTCGAGTCTGCTGCAAGATGCAGTAAACATTTCTGACACTAGGTGGCAATATAGGCACTCGCAGTGTTCTAAGACCGCTGTGCTGCATAAAAATGTTGTTTAGAAATGCACAGTTTATTTTCATACAGCTACCAAAGGTTTATAGCAGCTTGTTTTATGTTCTAGTTTCAAATCAGCATTAATTCAACATTAAAAAAAACTTTACATTATTGGTCAATTGTTTCAAAGCTGTCATTTAAAATCTGACAAGGCTTAACAATGTAGGCTGACACAAGTGTGTGGGCAGTTGCCTACTTAAGTTCTGATACCAGAACAGAACCTCTACCCAACGAGCCTCGGTCCTCCACTCACAATGGGAAGCTGGCCACTCAGTGGCTTCCTCACATACGGATTCAGTTTCCATGGTTACATTTCTATAGCAAGAAGCCAGCCATGTTCGTCAGAAACATAATTATACTTTTATGAACACGTATCTGTAATAACCCCAAGATGTGTTTTTATGACTCATACAGAACTTGCAGTGTGTCATTCAGAGTTTCATCTGAGTTCACGGTTAGGAGCTATATTCCTGGATTGTTTTAAAAGAAAAGGGCTTTCTGTGACTTGGCTTCCGACCTCCTGAATACAGTAATCTTAAATCCATTTTTCTTTTTTACTGTTTGAACTTTTTTTTAGCTAAGACACGGAAGATTGACAAGGTGTAGTGCATTCATGATATAGCTGTGTATATATATATATATATATATATATATATATATTCATAAATACCTTTTGAGGCTTTTTTGTTGAAATGTCACAAAGTCTGCTCTGTGTAGCATGTGGCTTGTCTATGTTTGCAATCTTGACATTTTTTATGTGGTTTTTTTATGGTGCTTGTTGTGAAACCTTAGCCAAGAGTTGTTTGGTCAAGCTCATGAGAATGTTCTTCTTATCACACACAGGCAGGTTTCCTTGGAAATGTACTGGAATTCCATTCTGACCGATAAGGTCAAGTGACATCTCAACAGCAAGGATGTGGATGGCAAGTGTATCTTAATCATGCTGTCCTATGTAATAAGTGCTTCTTAACCATGCTGTCCTACGTAATAACTACAACTTAACCATGCTGTCCTATGTAATAAGTTTGTCTTAACCACGCTGTCCTATGTAATAATTTGTCTTAACCATGCTGTTCTATGTAATCAACTGCACATTTAGTCTCTTGGCACTCAAACCTCTAAATCCATGTTAGTGCCTGTCATACAGATGTCTGTATGTTTCTCTCTCTCTCTCTCTCTCTCTCTCTCTCTCTCTCTCTCTCTCTCTCTCTCTCTCTCTCTCTCTCTCTCTCTCTCTCTCTCTCTTTCTCTCTCTCTAGATCTCTAGATGTTCCCTAGAGATTTAGACTTCGTATCAACTCCCCACCCAGGTCTGAAAGCAAAGTCCTGCTCTTTGCGATTTGTTGTGTTCAGAAGTTGATGGCATTGCTGTACTTCTGTGAGGATGCCTTACAGAAACCACATTCTAAAAGTGGGTCAACTCTTTGCCAAGTACAAAGTTTCAAACATTTGAGCATATAACTGGTAAAAATAAAGTCTCCAATGAATGCTTTCCTCTGTTATTATTGATCAGGTTGCTATTTATTTATATCTGAGCAGTTTCATTTCAACTCTGGGTGGACACTGTGACTGACACTCACATCACCTGACCTGACACATAATATAATATAATTTCCTCCCTGTACTTCCCCTCCCTGTCCCCCCCCCCCCCCAAAAAAAAAAAGAAAAAAGAAAGAAAAGCTATGCCTGTGTATCTGACAAAGTTGATTTGATGAGATTTGAACACATGGTTTCAGGGGGAGCACAGTGAAAAGCTGAGTATCACAGTTTCAGGCGTAGTACAGTGAAAACCCTTACCCTAACTAACCCTAACCCTAACAATAGATCTCACAGCTCAGACCTCCATGAGAATTTCAACATATAGGCCTAACAAGAAATAACTGCAGTGTGAGGGTATCCATTTAACATTCACAGTAACATGATGTATAGCATCTCAGTCAAACAAATCGTTTTTGGGGCGTGAGCCCTAGATTCACTACTTTACTACTTTAGAGACCTGGACTGTTTTGGTTAGTCTGAAACCACTACTCTGAATGTTTAATGGAAGACGGCTTGCAGTTCAGGAGAGCTTCACGGTTCCTTTCAGCCTAAGTGTTCACATATCTGTGTGCTGCCTGTCTCTTCCACTTACTTTGATCTTACGGCTTATAACAAAGGTCGGAGAGTGTTTTCTTCTGAATTTAGGGTGGTGAATTATGAATAGAAGAGATTTTTCCTTGTTTGTTTCATAAAGGACAATATAGATTTTGTTCATGACATTATATGTCAATAATTTCTCAGCACTCATTCAAAGCCTAATGAGGCTTTAAGGCTTTCGACAATTCACAAGCAGCACAGTCAGGTGAATCCAAGAGTCAGTTACGTCAAATTACATGGATTACAAGGAACTTTTATTTTATTCTCAACCATTAAAATTTGGTTCCCCAGACATGAATTAAGCGTAGTCTAACGTACACTGCAATGCTAAAGCCAATCTTCACTGAAAAGGTTTTTTTGTGTCTAGCTTAGACATAATTTGGGTTCATGAAATTTAAAGCATTTTTTAGTTTTCCAGTCCTCCAGAATCAGAGAGAACCTCTTTCTTCTCACAGCAAAGAATTTACTACAGGTAAACAAACATTAGTTTTTATTACCTAATGAGTAGGCCAATAGAGTTCACATAAACATTATGTGAAACAGTAGATATTTATGTAGCAACTTTGAATAGTTTCAAAGTTTTAAGACTGAAAAAAGGTAAAATGAAAAAAGTAAGTGATTACTTATTACATTACTCTGATGTTTTGTTGAAGCTTATACAAAGCTGCATCTTATCAAGCTTGGGATAAAACATAAGTGATATGTCCATTAAGAAGTGTAATTTGGAGCATGTTGTATTATATGCCTCAGTGCAGTACACTTAAGATCTCCAGGTTCTCACCCTGACCTACATCAGATTCCGAGTGCCACCCATTCATCAAGACACACCCACACCCACATGCACCACGCCCCCTGCTAGACCACACCCCCGTTACCCATCACTCACTTCTTCATTCATTTCACCTGTCCCTCATCCCCTTCAGTCATTATTATGTCTGCCTCTTATTTACGCTCCCAGCACTTTTAGCTACATTTTAAAAATGCTACGTCTGGGTCTTGCCTTGAAAAAAGCTGCTGCTTCATCTCAGACTTTTCTCTTCTGTGCTACTACGTGCATTTCCTAATTTTCTAAACAAAAGCCTGTGCCATTTGTCCATGCTTGCGTCTCGCTCCTGTGTACATCGCAGCTGTAGAGCCTCTGAAGACTCACTGGATGACTGATTGGTTAGCGGCTTCATTAACAATGGCCTCTTTGTAATAATTCACAATTTACAGTTAATCCCACTTTCTCCAGATTTGTTTTTGCACTCCGGGGAATCTAAATATTTAGAATGGCTTTCTATGGAAGAAGAATAATGTTAGGATTCTTATCCACAGTGAGACGATTTTTCATGTTAATTAAATGGTGTTTCCTTAAGTCTGTCAAGAACAATGTGCGTGCTGCGTTACTTCTGCTAAAGCAAGCATTAATGCCATATTTGCCATAATTATGTTAGTTTTTATGTATGTATTCATTGACTTCCTTACCTTTCAAGGACCTCCCTTCCTGCTGTCTCCCTGTTTAAGAATCACTGCCTGTGGTGTCTGTGTCGTCATGTGGAGTGATGAACTCCTGTCTAAAACTGCTTGGCCAAGAATCTTTGTTTGGCTCAGAATGGCTTGTTCGACTTAGGGTTCTTTCCACAGATATTTCTGAATATACTCTGGCACAAAATCCAATATTCATTACTCAACCTCAGTACTGTTCTTCACAGCTTAGGAGACAAGATGTCATGGACGTTTCGTAGGGCGTGAGTTACTAGAAATGACCTCATAACTTGGGACCCTAAATGAGGACATTAATAATCTTGTGGAATTCAGGGGTGAAATGGAAATTCTGTTAAATGACATGCAATACACTGAACTTTTTAATACATTGTCCAAAACTTCTGACGGGACACTCTTATTCATTCTCCTAATGACGTTTCCTCTGTTGATAGCACTGTACATATTGTACATTACCTGGGACAGCAAGATTGCACCACTCACCTCTGTTTCTGCCTCTCCTCACTGTGATGGCAGTCTCCAGAGATTTCTCAGAGGACAGATCGCTGTCCAAACCCATAAAAAGTCATTGTCAGCCTATGGAGCAGCTCTCCATCTAGTCCGCTGAGGTGTTAGGCTGATATACAGGTGAATCTCTAAGCACAGGGGTTCTGTGGACTGCTTTGAAATTGCCTTGGCCTCTGGAATGATTTAAATGGGGAAAGTGTATTATTTTGTCATGTGCTTTGGCCACCTTTGTATTTCACTTTCTTTTTAACATTGGCCAACGTGTGCATGTGTTTAATTTTTGAGATCCAGCAGGTAAGCACATGTGCCAAAATGTAATCAGCTTTCACTAAAACAATGAATGCATTTAGAGCTAAAATGCAACAGGTGTACAGTAAATGAGAGAAATGAGAAATGAGAGAGAATGTAAGAAGCAACTGTTAGTCTGTGTCATCCAAAACACCCTACTGGATGCTACATTCATGTTTGCTGACTTTCACACTATCTCGATGTTAATCCTAGCAGCAGCTCCGTTACCATAGCAGTGTTTCAGCACTGACGGCCTGGTGAGGAGAGTATAGTCATTATGGGGTGAATGAACTTGTCTTATTTCTTACTTCAGATTTTGTAGAAGTATCCCCGACCCTGTGTTGATCATTGTGGGGTTTTTCCCATGGTCATTCTTAGATATATAATCTCTTATATATTCACCGTAGTCACAGTTGGAGCTAAACTAACACCTCTTGGTCTGGGACATATTAGGTCTGTAACATATATGTTTAAAACTGCTCTAAGGGTTTTAAAGAGAAGCACAAGCCACATAGTTAGGGTGGACCGAATTTGGTTTGTCCAACACCAAAATCTTTGCATCTTTCACAGGCAACATTCATGTAGTGCATTTCCATACTGCCATTCTATTATTTATATTATATTTTTTAACTCTTCATTGCAATATCTATCCAAACGAAATGTATAAGAAATTGGCTTGTACCCTGCCAATAAATGTTGCATTATCTTAACCAATTTGAAGTACCGGTAGTTTTCTAGAACCTTCTAGAAATTATATAAGGTAAAGTGGTAAACTAATGCTAAATTAACGCTAAACTAATGCTAAATTAATAATACATACATTTACTGACACCAGTTCGTTTTAAAGTAAGCATTCACTTCAGAAGCTCTAAGCTAAGCTAACAGGACACCAGACCTCTGACAAAGCTTGTAAAACACAACCAGATGAAGGTGGCTACACGTCTTCTCGTTCCCTATGTAGGGCACTGCAGCAGAACCTGCTCTGGCACACATCATTAGCAATTTGGTCGGAAATGTTTACGTACAATGGCTTACATACACTAAACCCTCATTCACACCTCTGTGCATATTCGGCCCTAGGTGAGCATGGCAGTGGTAGAATATTATAAAATATTTAACACATCCTGGACAGTATGGCCAGATTGAGGATTAGTTTGATTTAGGAAGATGTCAGAAAGCTGTAGAGGACTCCCCCTAAACAAACTCTCAGGATCACAATAACCGTGACATACTGCAAACAACATGGGAGGAGGATCTATCTGGGGTCTTCCTGGCTAACCCAGTCGCATTAAGTGATGTAGACCCATTTAATTCAAGCCCTTTCTTAGCTCCCACAGTCTGTTTATCTACTTCAGATTCACTACGCTCGTCCCCGAGAGCTTACGCATTTACTCCCATACACTGGCACTGTGATTCATCTCACTCAGTATGAATCAACTCTTTATAACAATGGTAACTGATGTAGCCAATTAGGTTCTCACTTCTAGCTTATTCCGTGGACCGTACTGGTTAGCCTCGTGCCATTGTCACACATACTAGGTCACGGCTCGGGCAAACCACTAAAAGTGGGTCATCTCTTTCATCTCTGGGAGATGACATCACTGATGACAAATCCCTCGTCATTCCTCTATTTGCATCCGCCCCTCCTGTATGCCCTTCCTCCAGGTAACGTTCCTAAATGAGCTCTATCATGGGGCTGTGGACTCTGTGTCCCCCCCACCTCTTCCCCAGTTACCCATGAGTCGTGTCCCAGCTAGTCCTGTCCCTCCCGTCTGCCCTTGGCCTGACTTTGGTCATTGGCTAATGTATCCTTGCCTAATATAGAGAAACCAAAGACAATAAGGGACTCTTATTATAGCGTCTGTCTTCTGGAGTCTCGAAGGAAAAGGCCAGGCACTCCTGGTCTGGAGAAGCAGCAGTGAAGTGCTTCGATGACATCGTAAGTATTGCCTTCCACTAAATCAATATCTTCTCTGCTTCTGCCTTCTTCACTAGAACTGAAGTGTGCACTATTCTGAGAAAAACAAAATGCGATTCAGTTTGGCTTTGCTAAAGCACTGCATTAGTGTATAACTAAAGAGTTTTTTTGTTGTTGTTGTTGATGGTTATGAATTGTGTCTCTGAAAAAACTCACTGGAAATGATTATATCAGGAACAGAAAGAACAGATTATGAGCAAGCAACAGTTCATGTTGGTTCATGCTTTCTGCTCTAGTCATGTTGCCTTCATAGGTTGCCTTGGAATCTTGCAATGCACTGCCTTGTCTTACTGTGCTGATTGTCAATTTGCTCCTCAGGGTGAGATCGTCTGGCAGACAAACTAAGGGGAAATTCTGCTCATCCTCTCTCTTTCTCTGTCTATATATCTATCTATCTTTATCTGTC
This sequence comes from Brachyhypopomus gauderio, assembly GCF_052324685.1. Classification (NCBI taxonomy): domain Eukaryota; kingdom Metazoa; phylum Chordata; class Actinopteri; order Gymnotiformes; family Hypopomidae; genus Brachyhypopomus; species Brachyhypopomus gauderio. The sequence continues at coordinate 7,138,286 of NC_135225.1, read as the reverse complement.
TCTCTGCCACTCTCTCATCTTTCTTGTACTCCTCTCCATAGAGGCTTGATAATAACAAGGCGGTGCTCACCATCAATATTGTCAGTAGGAGTGCTGCATGTTCAGAGTTGGTGGAGAGGTGTAGGTGTTTCTCATCCCCTGTGTGGGAGGCAGGCAGAGTTAATAACCACAGCACTTTTAAAATAATGAAGCATAGAGAGCGTTTCTCATGAGATGAAGGAAGTAGTATGAAAGTAGGAGAATTCTTTTGTGAGCCCAGAATATCTGTTTTAGACAACGATGCTGTGAAACACCAAAACGGAATTTCACATTAGTGTTCATCATTTATCGGCTCTCTAAGGAGACAAGAGAACATACATATGGGTGCCTTAGTGGGTCAGATTTAATAAAGTCTGATGCAGAACAATTGAAACATTGGTCCACAAGATGTTTGAAAGTACCAATGAATTAGCACAAATATATGAAAAAGATACAAAGCCAATTTTTGCAAAGTATTTGAACAAATTACACTCTCTGATTGTACTGTCTGATTATGCTGGAACCTTCTGTTTACAAGTTTAATCTAGTAAAACCAATATAGACACAGACATTGAAGTTTACTTCATGGAGATTTTCCCTTATGAAGATGAAGGTGTTGTGGTATCAGGAAGTTGCCATGGTATGAGTAAGGAGTTGTGGTATCAGGAAGGTGTCGTGGTATATGGAAGGTACTGTGGTATCAGGAAGTTGCCATGGTATCAAGAAACCATGAAATAACAAGAAAGTGAGACTTGTGCTCTTTGCACAGTGCAACACTCCTGAGGCAAGAGGAAGAAACAGAATGTTGTAGGCAATGGTGTGATGGAGGAAAATCTCTAATCCCTCAAAGGAGAGTAGGATTAAACACCCAGACAGCATCATTCCATAGTGCAGGAAGAAATTTCAACCACCAGCTCCAACTCGGCATCTTTCACTGACACTGTGTGAGTGACCAAAATTGTGAAGTGATTATATTGTACATATGATTGTTAATGTGACTTACTAGAGAGAGAGAATGTGTTTTAAAGGGCAGAGAGAACACCCAAGCCACATAACCTGAATATGTGAAGTACTGTAAAACAGGCCGGCCCTGGTTCATCTATAAGTAAACCCTAACATTCAAGCAGCTACTGCAGACGTCTTTGATCCAGTTAGCTTTGGTTCCTTCAGCCTCTGCTCATATATGAACATATCAGAGTAGATCCTCACAAGGCTCTGCCTGTGGGCTGTGGTGCCAATATTCAGCTGATGATTACACCATAGTGGCTTCTACCACTCCACTTTGTGTCCTCAACCCTGAGAGAGTAGTTGAGCTTTGATGAGCAGAGAGGGATGAAGAATATTCCAGAAAATACAACCCCTTCTGTTCACTATAGTCTTACTTCTACTACTATTTTTTGTTTTGTGAATAATGTCTCAATTATTTTGAGGATAATTTTCCCTATAAATGTATCCACAGGCAATGGCTAGTGTAGTCTTAGCTGTCACATGTCAGTCTGACAGGTAAATCCTCCCCCTACGTATTTGTCTTATTACAGACACACCTATAACTTAACAAGCTAACCTTAACCTTATTCTTAATCTTAGGCTTAATGATAACCTTAAAATTAATCAAAAATGAAATCCCTTGACTCTCTGTATATTTGTGTGTGTGTGTGTGTGTGTGTGTGTGTGTGTGTGTGTGTGTGTGTGTGTGTGTGTGTGTGTGTGTGTGTTTGTGTGTGTGTGTGTGCGCGCGCGCTTGCGTTTGTTAATTTTTTTTCATTGACGCCAGGACACCATAATTTAAACTAAAGTGTTAAAGTAATAAAATATGGGATACATAAAAAGATGCATTATGTAAAACAAAAATTCTGTGAACATTTGGTTCTCCATAAATATAGTTAAAATAGAGCACAGACACATACATACACACACACACACAATCTCTTTCTCTCTTTCTGTCTCTCTCTTTCTCTCCCTCTCTCTCTCTCTCTCTCTCTTAATTAATTAACGAATGGATTAGTGTATGAATGAATGAATGAATGAATATATAGCACCATTCTATGAACCCAAATAAATAAATTCCATAAAATCAATCAATGTTTGTGAACTTACATAATCTAATTCATGAAACTGGGCCAGTCTCATGGTTGGGACAGTAGTGACCATATTGTAAACCTCAGGAGTGAATATGTCCAGTGTGCTGGGAGTGTGGGGCACAGAGGCCAATGACAGAAGAGAGAGAGAGATGTAGAGACAAGAGTAGTGCAGGTGTGTGTAAGTAGGCCGTTCAGGTCGAGCCTTCCATGTGTCCTAGATATTCTCCAGTCTGTTCTACCATCTACCTTTCTCCTTACACCCATCCCAACAGCCAACCGAGCTCCACACCAGGATGGGGGGGAGGTAGCTCACCGCCTTGGGCTATTGACCCTCAGTGGAAAAACAAAGGTTAATGAACGTTTCTCACCAGGGTTTGGTACTTTTAAGAGACTTTTAAGAGCGCTTCAAAGATTGCTCAAAATGTTCACAGAGGTGTGAGCAGCTCAGCCAGTTAAGTGGCAGTTTCTTGAGTGTGTCAGAGCTGTCAAAGCTACTATGACTCTATGAGTATAACTGGCCATGTTCTCATCTGATGGTGGCAATGATGACATTCCTCTCTTCCCATTAATACGCTTTACCCAAAAGGACAAAAAGACCACGCTGAGCAGCATGAGCTCGCCAGCCAAAGCCAGGGGTTGGTAGATTAGTTTAGCCTGTAAGGTTAAACAAGAACTTAGCTTATTGTATTAGAAGACAGATGGTAACACTTACACTCCAACGACATACCAGTGGGTGCAGATATGCTTTTCTCACTCTTATGTAATTACTCATCAGAGTATTTACTCAATAATTTACAGTAGTAATATAGCTTAAGATTAAAAGCTGGAGTGTAAGAGTTAATAAACCGGGAAATTGCTCCATTTGTCGTTTTTCTGATACAGTCTGAAAGCTTTGCTCATGAGATCTAAAGCACAAAATCACTGGTGCTAGAAAGGGACAATTCATGATTTTCATGATTCATGATTTCTCATTCTGCATTCATGATTTTAAAAATTTTATTATAAGTGAGTTTTAAAGAGATTTTATAGGAGCACCCCCCCTCCCCCCACTGTAGGGTGTATCAGAAGGAGTCACAACCCTAGTTTGTGATTTTGCGTATGTATCATTCAGTGTTTCTGGTCTTTAATCCAATCTAATGCCCTTCAGTAGACAACAGCAGATCTCTGGGACAGTGGAGGACGACTTCAGTCAGTCAGACCCCTTCCATCCTGCAGCACTTTATTCTCCGGACCTGCTATTGTTACATTAATGGCTGGCTATTTTGCATCCAGAAAGCTATTCCACATTTGCTGTGAATACATGCTAAATAAATATAGTGTACCTGAACTGGAAGGTGACATTTTCAGGTGAGGCATATAGTTTAGAACATGTGCCTGTGAATAGCATTGTCATATTTATTGTGACTGCACACTAAAACATTCTTTGGAGGCAGTAAACAAGGCCAATCATACAGGAATACTTGCTTGTTCTGTTTTCATGATTCTTCCAATCTTCCAATGAACTATATATAGCACACTGAGTGAATGATTAAGGTGGAGAGGAATGGTTTGTGTGTGTGTGTGTGTGTGTGTGTGTGTGTGTGTGTGTGTGTGTGTGTGTGTGTGTGTGTGTGTGTGCGAGTGTGTGTGCGTGTGTATGCGTGTGAGTGTGTGTGTGTGTGCGTGTGTGTGTTAGTGTGTGTGTGTGTGTTTTGTAAGAAGAATAGTAGTGACACTAGCCTTAATGAAGGGTTATATAAGGGCCTTGATCTGCTCATAGCCAGCTAAAGAAAGCATGACCCATACACTACAGACATACAGTAAATGTCCACCCAAAGGCACTATGACACCAGTGACTCAACATCTGTACACATATTCAGAATAACTCATCTATGACATCTATGACTATGAATAGCTCTATAATTATGATGATACTTATAATTATGATCTACAGTTCACAGTTTTAATTCTTCAACCAAGCAACTAGTTCTATAATGTTATAATGTTAATGTCAAATTCACATGCATTTCTCTCTCCAGTCTCTCTTCTGGTTCCGTTGTTGTGAGGAGTCTAAGCCTAATGAGGTTTAAGAGAACATTAGTTGCAGAGAGTCTACATTCTGTTCATATTAGTTCATATTTCCCCCAGTATTTTTAAGTTGTACAATACAAACAATTAAAAAATTGTACAATGCAAACAGTTTTGAACTGACCTAAGAAAAAATATATATAAATATAAAGTCAAGTTAATATTGCAGCCATCTGCTAAACCTCATTTATTCAAAGGGAACCTACACTCACTTTCTATCACGCATTTTTGTGTGTTCTATATTAAGCTATGGTATGCTATGTTCATCATTTTTAAATAAGCTGATTCTTCAATCCACTTCTACAGCACAGATGAAGTATGAATCCATAACATACACAATGACACCTCAAATGCAAATGACAGTCATCATATGGAAATACACCTCAGGCACACTATTCAACAATAAAACACATTACCCACACATAATATTTACATAGCCAGCGAGAATAAAAACCCTCTCAATCCAATGCTGTGTCCGGCGTGATAAAAGGCTTGCAGAAAAAAAACTAGCTCACTGACACACAATTGTAACATAGATGGACTTGTAAGATTTGGACAATGCAGCTCTAATAGCACATCAAAAGACAGACTAAATTACACACACATACACACACACACACACACACTCAAAGTGAGAGAGAGAGAGAGAGAGAGAGAGAGAGAGAGAGAGAGAGAGAGAGAGAGAGAGAGAGAGAGAGAGAGAGAGAGAGAGGTGGTGCACAGATCACAAGCTTCAGATGAAAGAGGTGAGAGTGAGAATGATAGATGTAGCATAGAACAACAGTCTCAGTGACTGGATACTATGATTACATAGCAAGGACTAGTAAGAGTTACGACGTTCTCCAAAGCTGTGCGTGATCACACTGCACTTTCCTCCTCACTCCTCCTGTCTCCTGCGTGATCTTCATCTCTGCACTTTCCTCCTCCTCCTCCTAACTACAAAGCAGCACTGTTTCTGACGCTGCCCTCCACGAATATGCTGATGCACTGTACATGAAGAACATTCAGCAAAAGTACCACCAAAGCCCTTAAAGTGTGTTCTCATAATCCAGCTGATTGTAGTTTTTCATAGTAATCTAGCATTGTCTGAAAGGCTCTAAACTGGGATTATACTCAATCTATGCACATCACTGTAGCTCAGTTTAATCCTGATGAGTTCATTCACTTACTCCTTCCTTTCCCTGCAGCAAAAGTGCAGTACTGTGTGGCCCATGCTGCTGGAGAGGAGAGAACTAGAACTGCAAAGTGCATGTTCTGTAGGGAAGAAGAGGAGGAGTCAGGAGGAGTCAGGAGGAGTCAGGAGGAGTCAGAAAGAGTCAGGAACAGTCAGGAAGAGTCAGGAGAAGTCAGGAAGAGTCAGAAACAGTCAGGAACAGTCAGGAGGAGTCAGGAGGAGTCAGAAAGAGTCAGGAACAGTCAGAAAGAGTCAGGAAGAGTCAGGGGGAGTCAGGAAGAGTCAGAAAGAGTCAGGAGGAGTCAGGGGGAGTCAGGAAGAGTCAGGAGGAGTCAGGAACAGTCAGGAAGAATTAGGAGGAGTCAGGCGGAATCTGGAAGAGTCAGGAGGAGTCTGGAGGACTCAAGAAGAGTCAGAAGGAGTCAAGATGTGTCAGACTTCAGGACAAGTCAGGAGGACTCAGCAGGAGTCAGAAGAAGTCAGGAGGAGTCAGGAGATGTCAGGAAGAAACAAGAGGAGTGAGGAAGAAAATGAACAGAACAAGCCTGGCTGCTTCAGTCTATAGTGCTGCCATACAAAGAATTAAGAGCGATGTGTTTCCCTATCACACGCTTGTTAAAGGTCGTGCCTTAGCAAGAGTGCAGTTTCATCATGCTACCAAGGCCCAGTGTCAGGACTTTATCAGCTCTGGACCATAATGAACAAAACACTTATGCTCTCCCTATCTCTCTCTCTCTCTCTCTCTCTCTCTCTCTCTCTCTCTCTCTGATTGTTGTGTTTAATAGTGATATCCTAATAAAATAGGTCTTGTGTGAGAAAATGAACACGTAAATCGTGTGCTGTAAATTAGCAGTAATAAACAACCCTATCACAAGCCTAACAAACTCCGTGTCCGTCAATAAACCAGAGAGACGACAACCAATAGGGGGCTGCGGTGAGCGAAGGATGTAGTTTGCAATAAAGGATCAGCACAGTAGCCCCTCCTCGCCGCCTCCGCCTCTCCGTGTGGAGTTCTGGGACTAGGTATTTCACCAGCGGCGATTCTTCCAGATGTATGAATACTACTCTCTTTCTCCCGCTCCTTTCTTCACACACTCACTTCCTTTTACTCCTCCCTCCTTCATTCGCTCTTTCAACATCGTCCTCAGTCTCTCAGCAGTCCTGTGAGAACTGGCACCAAACTAACGCACGGATGGAGCGCCACCTCCGCGCGCCGCATCTTTATTTTATCACGTTAGAATTAGAAATATTGTAGGAAAGACCGTCAGCTCAACAAATCCGACTGTCAACGAGTCAGACCTTTCGATATCTTACATTTGCTGAAACTTTTTTTTTTGTATTTCTCCGTTTCTCCACCCTCGACCATATCTTGTTTTCACTGAAATATACTCTACAGTCTTCATGATGGATGAGGAGGATCTTCACGATGATGCATCCAGCACGATGCTCGCAGCTGTCCGAGTTCGGACCCGGACCCGAGTGGTGCTGAACCAGAAGAAGATCAAAGCCAGGAGGAAAAGGCGAAAGGAGATGTTTGGGGGACAGATGTGCTTGATGGGGTTACTGCTCGTGATGGTGTTGGGACTGTCCAGTTTTGCGGGACGTTCTGGTGAGTTCATGTGTGTGTGCTGAAACAGTGTGTGTGCAATGGCATGTGTGTTTGAGGAAGATGACGGGCTGCGTCTCTTCTGCTTCAGCTCTGCTGCGAGATAAAGCCAGTTTCACTTTCTTCTTTTACATTTCGATACGGATTTCCGATCATTGGTAGCAGACGTGCACTAAAACAACGGGTTAAATGTGAACAGGTCTATGAAACTGAACATCTGTGTTTAATAACATCACGGCTGGTCTCAACCTTGTTTTGATTGTATGTAGATAAACGACATGTAGCTATAAACCCCCGCGCTGAATTCTGTGACAAGCAATCATGCAACCGCTGGGGGATCTTCAATATCTGACGTTATTTATTATTTCGTGTATATAACACAATGTAGAGTATAAAGACAGAATTTAATTCAGCAACAACTTTACATGATGTTGTACGTACTTTAGATCTGACATGTGTTTTCTACAGCAACGCTTATGAGAAGAAATCTTGTAAAGTATGTTTAAGCCACTATATATTCTAGTTATAATATATGGAAATGTGACTTAAAGACCTAACGTGTCCGATGTCAGCATCCCAATCACTGGGTCCTTTACTGGGCACTTACTGGACTTTATTGGGCACTTACTGGAAAGATTTGCTCAAGTTATACTCATCCATTTAATTTTGTAAGAATAACACAATTGAAGTGTCTCTCAGCTTGTACTGATGGAGAAAGAACCTTTGCCTGATGGGAGAGTTGTTATCGACACCCAGCCATGCAACACAGTGGCAAATGAGAAGTGACTGGGCTGTCACTGGCTGCTTACAGCTCAGAAAGACAGTCCCTTACCCCAGACACGGGCCAGCCAGCCTGCAGGCCGGTTCTGGGACCAAACCCTCTCTTAGGGTGCAGCACAAACCAGGCAAGAGCTTTTGTCTCCGTTCCTAACACTGCATGACTGTATATCTGCATTTCCTTCTGGTGTCATGCTGTTGATGAGGTCTTCGTGGTTTCGTGATTCGTGGGACTTTTATCTTACTTTTGCTTTGCTCCTTGTCATTCCTGGACTCCTCCATTCCTCCCTTGGCTCCAGCTGGCGCTCACCCGTCCGCGGTCTCGTGCGCACACACCGGTACACCCGTCGGTGAGGTGGACGCAGAGCGAGAGAGGGAGAATGAAAAGAGAGGAACAGCAGTTACAGTCCTGCTGTCAGTAGCGATGTTTTTATCCTTTAGTGTGGCTGACTCGGTTGGTAGGCGCTGAATAACAATGTCAGGAATGAGGGAATTAAGTGTAAGGCTGTATGTCAGCTCGGAGAGATCTGTAGAAATGCCTATTATGGGATGGAATGTTGGTTTTAGCTAAACTCAGCCTAATGGCACATTATTGGTGATTGTCAATTTTGTAGCAGTTTTATCTATTTTTGATGTAGTACAATTGGTTATATAAAAAAAATAGATTTTGGATTTCAGTGATTTAGATTTTAGTGGGATAATGTTCTGAGGACCAGGTTAAAGAAAGGCCACATTATGTATCTCGGTGTAGGTAAAATGGAGATAGGGTTGTTTTGATAGAGGCATATAAAAAGAAAGACCTTTTGTCCCTTGAGAGGACCAAACTGGACAGATATTTGCTTGGTCTCTCTTTCTCTTACTCTCTCTCTCACTCTTTCTCTCTCTCTTTCTCTCTCTCATGATCACCCCATACATCATCTTCACTGGTTGTTTCCTCACACAGTTCCCACTTTATTATATTAGCTAGTTTGACACCACGTTGGGCCACCAGTCTGACAGCCAGCCAGTCTCAGATGAAGGACTTCAGATAGCACTGTGCTCTGATGTCACTCCTGAGCTACAGAGAGAAATGGTAGATTTAGAGTATGCCCTCATTGCTTGGGAACAAACCTTGACAGTCTGTTCTTGAACACTTTTATTTAATTCTCCAAAACTGAAGGCTGACATTACATTCTGCATTTTTTTTTTATTTTAAGGATTCTTGTGATAAATGCTTGACATAACACACAGTTGCGCAAAAATGTCATACCCACATTTATATAACTATTATAAAACCTTTAATATGCTTAAATTAAGTCTTTTATTCTTGAAGGGGGCATTGCATTGCACTCACCCAGTAAGATGACAATCATCCATCAAAAACTGATTTTCCCTTATAAATTGTACAGTTTGTGCAGCTAATAACTGCCTGATTTCTGCTGCCATGCAGACAGTCTGTTCCATTAGCCCCTAAGCTGTAGACTGTAGTGGTTGCAGTCATTGTTATAGTTGTGTGAATGGAGCATCTTCTGAAACAGCCATGCGTGTGACCCTCCTCAGAAGTGTAATCATCAATGATTCTCTTTGAAACCTTGCCCAGTCAGATACTACATCCAAACCACAAGGCAGCAGTAAATTCTCACTGTGTAGGCTGTGTGTTGATGAGCCACAACCACTGTGCACACTCTCAAATATGTTCACAATGATTGAAAGTGGATGGAGCACAAATAATCATTGTACTGTCAGAACGCTGGCAGCTCTATGCCTCATCCAAACGCTGATTACAAAATCAGTGGTATTATTTATGCACAAGCAGAACTCAGTAATATCTGCCCGCAGATTTGGTTCATGTATGGACTGGAAGAATATTTTCGGAAATACCACTTTCCTGCTGTCGGCTCTGTGCGTTCTGAGCTGTCAACACTCAAACCTGGAAAGTTCCTGTGAATGTCTGTGGAGAGTGTACTGTTAATTCCTTAACGTTATGTTAATGGGCGGTTTAACACCACGAGTGAGAGAGCTGTCATGGATACACTGCTTCACGTGCATCTTCATCTGAAGCGTGTACAATTTGAATAATAGAATAATAAGAATAATAGTAATAATAATAAAAGTGTGTCTTCAAAGGGAATCACTTCCCTTCCAACAATGTGAAAAAATGCTAGTAACAAAACTGTAGATACTCTTGTGTCCATAGAAACCAGGGATCTCTTGAGCATTACTAGCTCTCCATAATTGGCTGAAACACCTGGTCTCCAAAATGAGGCTTCCTAACAAAAGAAACCACATATGGTGAGTTCAACAAAAGTGGCTACTGTGGCTTGCTAGTGACTTCTTATGTAACGTTCATAGAAATAGAAATTCCACCTCTGTGTGTGAACTGTCTGATGATACTGTCAGTAATTGTTTTTCACGCATTGCTTCAATGGAAATATACTCAGATAACTCTGTTTCTCATTTGCTCTTATGGTGAACAAAAGTGTAAGTGTCTATCTGCATGTGTGTGTGTGTGTGTTGGTTATGTGTGTGTGGGGAATGTAGTACCTTATTAACCACATTTGGAGTCATGGTAGATGAGCAAATTTAACAAGAGGTTAGTTGGTCAATATGTGAATAGGAGAGGAAAATGTCTTCCATAATTAAAGTTAGACATATATTTTCCATGGTTCCCCACAATAGGATGAGCATATTTAGTTCTGGCTTATTTTAGCCACTTCTTATTCTGGAATCCACAAGGCACTTTATTTAAGAAGAAAGGCACTGTGGCTCTTGAGTGCATGATCAGGTGAAAATGAGACAGTGTGAGATAAAGAGATGGAGGACAGAGAGAGAGAAGAGGGGGTTTCTGTCTTTGGGATAAGCAGGCCCCGCTGAACTTCTTCATGTCTCTCTCTCAGTGGTTTTTAGCAGCTGTGCAGCTCACTAATTCAGGAAAGGGGAGCGTCCTACATACCTTGCCTCTCCTCTATATATAGAGCATCCTAAATGTCCTCATTAGAGACATGATTTACGATGTCCCTACATCCTGCCAGCTTTTACGGGCTGTGTAGACAAGAGTGGACGTGTCTCTGCATCGCATCTGTTTATGAAGTTCGCAAGAGGTGGCAGCTGGGCCTTCTGCTCCAGTGAGCAAAACAAACATCTGGAATCAAACCTGGACCTTCACTCGTGGAGGTCTGCTGCGATTTGTGCTTCTCTGCCGTTGAGAGGACAGATTGAGTGCAAATGTTTTGAGAACAGCTGATTTACAGGGCAATCGCCGTTTGAATTTTGTTGATGTGTAATCTATTCTTTTTAAGGCTAACTCAGACTTTTTTAGCTGTAGATCTCTGATATTTAATGAATGAATGCATTGTTTTGTACAAAAGGGTGAAGTCTTTAAACACTAATTGAGGTACTGCAGTGATGCTGAGAAATGAGACACAAATTCATTACTGTAATGAGAAAAGGTGCTTTCAATACTGTAGGCTAGCGTAACCCACATGTGTGGTGGTATGAAATAGCACCCCAAGCTTTCCACAGTTATTAGCTTAGCACCTTCATTCACATTAACACAATTGAAAATCATTTCACCTGTGGAACATGGAGCACAAGAACCTATTAGCCTAGTTTACCATCAGGTGGATGGAAAATTGCTAGCAAGGATGTAAGGGTGTAGCTTATTACTTAAAAAAGGAACCCAGAGAAGAATACCTGCACATTTCAATTTTATTTATTCAACTGTGATTGCATTTCTCCCCTGTGAAAAGTCAAATATGCTTAGGAGTTTATAATCTACAAATGTTCACCCATATCAGATTTATGACTTATAATATTTGCAGACTGCCATTCTGATGCAACTGGACTGGGAGTGCCAGATATACTCTCATTTTATGCTTTTCTTTGTTGCTTCTAAAAATTCTAACCTAAAAGGTCTTGTAGTGCTCATGTGTCTAGGATCTTTTCTTTCTTTCTTGTGCATGTATGTAAGGCTAAACATGGAATATACACACGATGTTCCAGACACAGGAGGAAACTGGGAGAAGCATGGAGATATTGTTTTGAAATCATCACTCTGATATCTGTCAAAGATATGGCAATCTGAAAGTCTTTAAAAATCAGTGTGATACGAAACTCGTAACTATACTAATATGCCTTTAATAAAATAACATCTTAATAAAATAATATCATCTACTGTACATCTACATCTATTTTACAATTGCCATAGAATATGTTATAAAGTAAGGTAGAAGTAACATGAAACTAATGGGTTTTTTTCTAAGGAGTAATAAATTATGCCTTTATGCTTTAAGCATCATAATCAGTACTTGTACTGAGAACACTGTACCCAAACCAAATCTGAACCAAAATCCATGGCTTAACTGTGAAGCACGGTCCTTACTGGTCTTCTCTGATGATGGTGATGACTCCACAACATCACGTGGCAGGCACTGAAACACATCACGTGGCAGGGACTGAAATGCATCACGTAGCATGGACTGAAACGCATCACGTGGCAGGGACTGAAATGCATCACGTGGCAGGGACTGAAACGCATCACGTGGCAGGGACTGAAATGCATCACGTGGCATGGACTGAAACGCATCACGTGGCAGGGACTGAAACACATCACGTAGCATGGACTGAAACACATCACGTGGCAGGGACTGAAACGTATCACGTGGCAGGGACTAAAATGCACCATGTGGCAGGGACAGAAACACATGACATCCTATCAAGACTGGAGAATGGGCGAAGCAAAGAGTAATTCCACCCTGCAGGATTTACAGAACGATTTCTGTTCCCGCTTTGAAACTCCCGACACTGTGCCACAAAGGAGTGCTGTGGCAGTGGAGAGCACACAAAGTGCATCATCCACAGACATGATCAGGACCCTGAGGAGAATAAATCCACACAAAGTGGCTGGTCCAGGCGACGTCTATGGGCTGGCACTCAGGACATGCCCATTATAGCTTCATGTTGTCCTTTCAGATGTATTCATCATGTCACCCGCACAAGACCCAGTACCCAGAGATGGCAGATTTAGTGGAATGGTGCCAGGACAACAAATTTTACTGGTTTCTTAAATACCAACAAGATTGAGGAAAATATTTATTCCAGGATGAGGAAGGCACAACAAACCACACTACAAATAGGTGGAGATAGAGAGGGGGAAGACCTTCAAATTCCTTGACTTTCACATCAGCTAGGGTCCCACCTTGTCAACCATCTCATCTGATCAAGACTGAAGAAGTTTGGAATGCCAGTAACCTGGCATAAAATCCTCAGTAACAACTGTATCTTCAGCAGGGGTAATCACACCAGGATCAAGAGAAGAGCACAAAATATCAAGGGTACAACTCACTCCCAACACACTTTCTTCACACTCTTACCATTAGGGAGTGTCTACCGAAGGTCTGCACAATATGAAGAAAATGAGTGATGGCGATGTTCACCACTACGATGATGATATGACTTGTTGATGAATCAACAAATATTTAAGTGCACATATTAGCTATAGTTCTACATTTTTATAGTTCTACATGTAGCTATAGCTACATTTTTCTGTGTTAACAGGTACACTGATAACATGCTCAAAGAAATGAAATAAAGAAAAAAATTTTTTCCAAAACACTTTTATTGAGCAAATTTAAACAATTTAAATAAAACAATTTATCTATAAAAATTCTGTCCCCTTTAAAATATTTCTTCTAAACTCAGTGTCACAGGTGTGTCATGTCTAGCCCTCTTATAGTGTGGTCCTTTTATACCGGGTGTTTTCTGTCACTATTCGCTGGTCTTTGTTATACAGCCCTATTGTGATTTCTAGGAGTATTTGGTGGTTTGTTTTTGCTCCTGTGTTCGTCTGGTATTTGGGTCTGTTCTATCGAGTTGTTTTATCTCCCTTTTGTAAGTATATCAAAGTATGTCATTCATGTGAATAGTTTTTCCCTCTCTGCTTTGTCTGGCTTGACGACCATGAACCGTGTTACGAATCATGAGCTTGGTTATGTTTCTAATAAATCTCTCTCCTCTCAGCGTTTGTGTCCTCCTCCTAGCCGTTCAACGCAGGTAGCATTAAAGTGTGCAAAAAGTTTAAGAGTTTAATGAAACATGGTTACATGGTCAATAATAATGTTTAGGTAGTTTCCGAAGTTACATCCAAATGAATATCAGGACCCAAGGCTTCCCAGCAGAACTTTTCCTGACTCATCAGACCAGACCAGCTTATTCGTTTGTACCATGGTCCAGCTCTGATGCTCACATGCACATTGTAGACGTCTGACGGTGGACAAGGGTCAGCATGGGCACATGGACTGGTCTGCAGCTGTACTCTACAGCCCCATATGCAGCAAGCTACGATGCGCTATGTATTCTGGTGTTTTTCTATCATAGCCAGCAACTTTTTCAGCAAAACAAAGTATTGTGAACCAGGTGCAGGGGTGTGACTGATTATCAAAATCTTTCAGAATGAGGAAGTGCAGAAAGAATTATGGTAGAGGCTCTGACAGTACACCTCTGACAGTACACCTCATTGTGCAGGAGTGGCCTGCACAATGACCCGTCAACTCCTAGGGCACGTTGCTGGATGTCCTGGGCTGAAACCCAGCACTGCCTCTCAGGGCGAGACTCCTCCCAGTCCACCAGATGCTGGAGGCAACCTCTTCAATCCCTCAAATCAATAGAAAATGTCCCAAGCAGGCTGGGGAACCACCCACATTGAAGACGATGTTAGCAGAACATCAGGGGGAACTGCCTCCACCAGTGGACCAGGAACATGGAAGGATGATCTGTAAGATACTGGGGTGACCTGCTTCATGATTTTGTTCATTTCCAGAAGAACAAAGATTCTATGTCTCCTAGCAGTCCATAATGCCGCCTGTGAAAGGGGATCAGACAGCAACCCGGTCCACTACCACCAATAGTATGTGTCTCTTTAATTCTGGTAAGTGTGTCAGAAGGTTTGTAGCTTCACATAGTCTGAAAGTAGTTGTAGGAAAGGGAACAAGTTGAACATCATGAAGCTCAACGTGGAACCTTGGACATGGCACTGATGGAACTGGGGCAGACATATTCCTGGGTTTCTTCATATCTGCCCACAAGTACATCTCAGACAGAATTCAGAGGGCACTCTGAGATGTAGGAGTCTGAGGTCACCAGGAGGATGGCATCATCTATCTCCTACATGCAAGGGGTGACAGACATGGTAGATGGCAGGATTGTAGTCTCTTCCCTCAGTGTCCTACCCCAGTCCTGTCTGGAAAACACCTTTGCCTTAGTAATTCTTAAGCCTGGATGAAAGGTAACAAATAAATTAAGCTCATCTGCTCATCTGGGGGCTCAACTTGTCTTTGCATGGTCGCACACCTCCAAAGCATCCACCTCCATCACCAATCCAGAGCTATCCAGACAGTAGAGGGACAGCTGAAAACCTCTTCATTACCATGGGTAATGGCTTCTCAGAATCTGGATTTCAGTTCAGCTTCTTGGTCTTTCCTCATATGGAAGTGAGTGACTGAACTGAAACTACAGATGCAATTCTAGGTAAAGTTTGAAAGCCCTAAGGTGCACTGGAGTGCCTTTGTGGAGAGTGGTTGGGCCCAGGAATCTTGTGGTAGTCCGTTTCTGTCTTTTCAGCAGACGGTTATCATAACCGTATCCTTGATGGAATAGGTACTTCTCTGCTTGGCATAGAGCTGATTCTCTTTTAGGTGTTAGAGAACCTATTGGAAGAAGGAAAACTGTGGTCAATGATCAGAAAGATGGAGATGCAGAATAAGCAAGTACAGTTGAGGTGAGGTACGGTGTTCTCTGATGTTTCCTGCTTTAAACAAATCAGCTTCAAGAACCAAGGCTGGATGCAGGTGTGTAGTTGAAAGAGGACAAAGACATCAAACGAGGTCAAATCAAATAAAACTCCAGACAGGCAACAAATACCGATAACAGGAAACACTATCACACCAAGCAGGGAGATCATGAGGAAACATACATAGGAAAATAACACAACAGTGCAAAAGACCAAACAAGGTAGTGTAACTATGAATGACAAGGAACATGAATAATTACAAAGACCAACAACCCTAAAGACAGAACACGGGTTTATATAACAAGGCTAATGAAACTAGACACAGGTGAAACAAAACGAGGGCCGTAACCAAAACAAGAAAATACACGGAAATCGAAAACCAGGAAGTAAAGCAAGACAAAGGGTGTCGTCGTGGGAACCGCAATGCCAAGGAAGGGTCAAATGTGACAGCCTCATATATCACAGCCTCATATAGTCCAGCTCTTAACAAGCGCCATTGTAACAAGATAATCTCTATATCTATATGTATATATGCAGCCTCCCTTTTAAAGGTCAACATTTCTGTTTAATATTTATTATAAGTGGTGATTGTTGGCATTATTCAGATCCTCTTTCAACACAAAAAGGTGCTTGTGAAACATACGCTGTTGTTATGGAAACGTCAACCTCACAATCTGTTCATGAACTGTTTCAGTCCAGCAGGAAACACATGTATGCTTATTAAATTCCTTTTATTTAAAGAGAAAATACACTCTGAATATAGTAAAAGAAATTTACTGGAAATGTTAATCTGGGAACAGAATGTTTTACGCATTTTAAAAGCTACAGATCTTTAGATTACATGAAAAGCTGATGAGCGTGATCTTATAAACTGTCTGTAGCAATGAGAAACTTCCCTGATTTATTATTATAATTATTTATTAGTAGCAGTATTTTATAAAAAGTAGTAGTAGTTATTAGTGTTATTGGTATTCATCTTGCAGACATTATTAAGTATATCCATATACTGTATATATTTTTGTGTAGTTTTTTTTACTATAATAAAACTACATTATTTTTATCATTATTAAATATTAAGTTAATATTGTATTATTAAAGGATTCAACTAAATGTATTTGGGAGGAGAGGATATAGTATTTGCTAAACAGCCTTAACAACATCAGTGAATAGAGAGTAAGGCTGAGTCTAATCTTTCTTCATTCCACAACCACATCTTCATGCTTCATGTGCATATTACACGATCATATCTTCAGTCTTCATATCTTCATATCTGGACCATATCTTCACACCCCCTATCTCAGTCTCATGAGTGTCACATCGGTCTGCAGGTGCATGGTCCACAAACACACTTTCATGCAGAAACACTGAAAAATGCAGATGATACCAAATACCAATGATAAAGAGTCATCTATAATCTATTATATAAATAATCACCTAAAATACCATGTAAAGTGAAAAAAGCTTATATATATATATAATAGATTATTATAATATTATTAATATAAATCTCCCTCTACCTCTCTCTCTCTCTCTCTCTCTCTCTCTCTCTCTCTCTCTCTCTCTCTCTCCCTCTCCCTCTGTCTAACAAAGTGAGGTAACAGCTGGCAATAGAAACCAAACTGGTCTGGATTCTAAATCACACTGAAAAATAAATAAAAAAGGGTAAAAGTAAAAAGTTGAAGAATTAAAATCACAGGCTGATCCCATTGTGTGAATTTCACAATTCGAAATGTGATTCAGTAGTTTGTATGGAGCCCATGTGCTTGTATGCACTCTCAACGATGTGTGAACATGCTTCTGATGACATGGTGGATGATCCCCTCTGGGATCTTCTCCCAGACCTGCATCAGGGCATCAGTGAAGCGCTGGACAGTCTGTGGTGCTACTTCTCGGCATTAGATGTCCCAGAAGTTCTCATTTGGACTCAGGTCTGGGGAATGTGAGGGCGTGTCAGTAGCATCAGTGTCTTTGTCATGCAAGAACTGCCTACGTACTGTAGCCACATGAGGCCAGACATTGTCCTGCACCAATAGGAACACAGGGTCCCCTGCTCCAGCATAAGATCTCACAATGACTCTTAGGATTTCATCCTGGTATTTAACAGTAGTTACAGTACTGTTGGCTGTCAGGTAGATTATCATCCAAGGATGAACCTTCCCAGACTGATTCACTGCCAAGCTGGCTGAGCTGTATGATGTTGCAGGCAAAGTAACATTTACCACAGCATATCCAGACCCTGTAACGTCTGTAACTTGTACTCAGTGAGAACCTGCCCTGTTCTGAGAAGAGAATGAGGCGTAGCTGGCAGACATGACAGTTCTGGTGTTCTCTGGCCCATTGAGCTGCACAGTGCTGGGACATCTCACTAGAGGACATTGCACAGTGCTGGATACACAGGTCCCACTAGAGGACATTGTACAGTGCTGGATACACAGGTCCCACTAGAGGACATTGCACAGTGCTGGGTGCACATGTCCCACTAGAGGACATTGAGCCCTCATGCCACCCTCAAGGAGTCTGTTTCTGACAGTTAGGTTAGAAACATGCACACCAGCTTCCTAACTGGACAGGTTGATATCCCTGAGGTTTTATTGATGTGGTGTTTAGTAGTGTGTTTTGATTAACTGATAAAAAGTGTATGCATTACTAAGATGTGTGTGCCAATCTATCATTCTTTGACTCTTTTATGTGATATGGCTCAGAAATGTCAGTCAGAATATCTGGTGATGAACTTGAGGTACTTTGCTCCAATTGGAACTAAAAGGAATAAGTCAAGTAGGCCATGTTACATTTTCAGGATGTTGTCTGTCCGATTAAGGCATTTGGAGCAGACATCTCACACTGTTACGTCTTTCACTTATTGAAGAAAGTTTTCAACTCTGTTCAGCTTCCAGCTATGCAAGTGGAGCGATCCATTTGGGAAATCAATGAGCCTTTATATGAGTGTTTACAGTGGTGAAGGAGCCATCTGACACTGAACAAAACTGACAGTCGGTCCCACTCTCAGCGCCTCATGTGCAATTCTGCATGTGTTATGGAATCTCCAGCCGGAGGGAGGGGACGCATGTCATGCAGTGATGTCCCAGAAACCACCACTCCTGCTGGGTAACCCTCAGCCTCAAAGACCTCAGCCTGCTCCCACAGCGTTTTGAAGGAGAGGAGCTTCTTCTTCTCCTCCTCCGCCAGCTGACAGGAGACGCACGCAGCAGGAACCCCGCTGCCACCACTCACTAATGAGCCGGCTAATGGCCTGTCACATCCTTAAACGAACCAATGCTGATACTCAATTGCTCTCTATAAATATACCCTTTATTGATTTTGTCTTTCGGGCACTTTGTTAAGGCATTAAACAGCCAATGTGAGTATGAATCAAACGGCTGATGATTGTGCTGGAAATCTCTTCGTTGTTTCACCTGGCTTACAGCTAAATTAAAGTATTCAGTGGCATAAGGTTCTAGCCTTCCCTTCACTGCTGCAGATATGGGACACAGTTTCTACACAGAGGAGGGCCACCTTAAACATTGCTACAGTTCAACAACATCTAATTCCAGATAGTTCTGTCCCACATCCAGGGCCTCACCTGCATAGCTAATGAAGATAAACTAGGTAATTAAATGTGAAGGGGGATGGGGGAGTTGCTAAATTTATCTCTGCATTGACAGTATGGGGCCAAATGTCTCCTGAATGTATAGAACAGAGTTTGTCTCAACTGCTGGATTTTGGAGTCGCCTGTGAGGTCATGTTACATGACCTCAGTGATGATGAAGGTTACATCACCTCAGTGACCACAACAAATCATCTGTATCTCTGCATCTCTACCTTTTGGTCTTAATGTAGACGACATTACTACACAGCCAGACACAATGCTCCCTAATGTATCCAGCAAAAGGACTTGAGACCTATAAGACCTATAAGTGCTGTATGCAGACTCGATTTCTAAGCATGCAGATGTTTATGTAATTGACAGGAAATGCAAAAACGTCAGCTCCAGGGAGTCAAGTCGAGAGAGAGAGAGAGAGAGAGAGAGAGAGGGAGAGAGAGAGAGAGAGAGGGAGAGAGAGAGAGAGCCACCTCTAGAGAGAGCTTCAGAGCACCCCAAACACACACATCCCTGGGGAAGAGTGGCAGAGTCCAGAGTTCATTCTCCTTTTCACACACTTGAAAATTATGTGGTAAACTAATGATCGAGCATCTCTGAACTGTCCATCTTCACACCTGCTGTTGTGTGTGTAGTGCTAAGTTACATAACCTGTCTTAGTCATGCCTGTTCTCTGCAAAACTCTGTGACCGTGGATATGAACACATAAGGCTCTTCTCTGGAGCTGTTATCACTACTCCTGTATGATCTGGTATCACTAGTCCTGTATGATCTGGTATCACTACTCCTGTATGATCTGGTATCACTAGTCCTGTATGATCTGGTATCACTAGTCCTGTATGATCTTGTATCACTAGTCCTGTATGATCTGGTATCACTAGTCCTGTATGATCTGGTATCACTAGTCCTGTATGATCTGGTATCACTAGTCCTGTATGATCTTGTATCACTAGTCCTGTATGATCTGGTATCACTAGTCCTGTATGATCTGGTATCACTAGTCCTGTATGATCTTGTATCACTAGTCCTGTATGATCTGGTATCACTAGTCCTGTATGATCTGGTATCACTAGTCCTGTATGATCTGGTATCACTAGTCCTGTATGATCTTGTATCACTAGTCCTGTATGATCTTGTATGTGGTTTGGTAGCTTCCCTCTGATCGGTGTATGTAATTAGGCTAAGGGACATTCTGGACATTTAAACATCTGTTTTATGATGAGCCTCATGCTGAATTCACAAACACATTAAGGGATTATTAAGGAATTAAACCAAACTAATCATAATTGTTTTGGGTCTTACATTTGGTTTTACATAAGTCCATTTCAGGTCTTTTTTTCCAAAGGAAGAGAAACATCCCAGTGTGGAGCAGAGCAGAAGTGCCCAGCAGGCTGCCTCAAGGCTGCAAGGCTTTAGTGCCAGCGAGGCTCCAAAACAGGACCTCAGAAAAAACCCAAACTGTAACCTGCACAGTCCTGCATTTAGGCCAAATGTGAGAGACAGAGGTTGTTTCTGAGACCATTGCGGTGCTGTTTATGTTCACTTAAAAACAAAAAAGTGCATGAAAGTTGCTTCCTCTCTTGGCTTTCTATTTAGAGTTCCTCATTACTTATGTGGGCTTTTATTTTCAGTTCATATGAGCTGATGTGTATCTTCGTGGTGTGTGTGTATGCGTGTTATGCCATTCTTGCTTGCCCCTGTTCTCTGTGGTTATATCACATCTCTATAGTAACTTCCTTTCACCCCCTGTGTGTGTGTGTGTGTGTGTGTGTGTGTGTGTGTGTGTGTGTGTGTGTGTGTGTGTGTGTGTGTGTGTGTGTGTGTGTGTGTGTGTGTGTGTGTGCGTGTGTGTGCGTGTGTGTGTGTGTGTGTGGCTCATTGCAAAGGTAATGGCATGTCAGAGAGCGGTACAGTGGGCAACATTTGAGAGTACGTGGAGTTGGTATGGCAAAGCTGAATTGGATTCACGTCCTGCTTCACACATGACAGCCATGTGCATGGCTGCTTAGACTTCCGTTTTACTGTAACCAGGCAGCTACTTTGATGTGGCCACAGACAGGAGGCGGGATGGGAGGGGACGGATGCTGGGGGGTTCTCTCATGATGAAGGGCTTTGGGCCCATCCCCACTCCACTGGACCGCTGGGTGGCCAGGAGGAGAGAGATGCTTCAGATTTTCTGTAAGCATCACAACCATCCCTAGTTTACTCTTGACATCAGTACACCTCAGGGTGCCATGAATTATTGAACAGCCTCTTCTGGGATTGCCTGAACCTGCCTGAATTGCAACAAATGGCTATTTGTGAAAGCAGCAGTCTGTGTGTGTGTGTGTGTGTGTGTGTGTGTGAGGTGCTCTCTACTACCTGTCTGCCAAAACCACTGTCAAAACTACAAAATGACACTAATGCCAGTCAAACGGGGCTATGAGAGACGTGTGCTTGTGGAATTGGCATCAGGTACGTATGTGTGTGTGTGTGTGTGTGTGTGTGTGTGTGTGTGTGTGATAGAGAGAGGTACACAAACACACTCCGTACTATCTGTCCCCTGTCAGGAACCCGGTGAAGCTCGGCTGGACGTCAGAGTTCTCCACTCTCTGTGCTGTTTATCACTTGCCCTGCGTTAAGAGACCTTTATTTTTAGTTGAAGGAGCTGTAAGTCTGAGCCTGTGCTCCGAGCAGGACGGGTGGAGCTTCTCAAGGACGCTGCAACCCAAATGACGGCGCTGCCAGAGTAATCCCTCTCCCAATAGCCTACTCCACCCGCCCCCTAGCCAGGTGAGCTCTACTGTGGTGTCAGCCAGCTGCAGGAGCTTTCGCTCTGAACGTTCGTGATGCTTGGTGCACACACGGCTCGGCCAAATGGACGGTGCTCATAAATATTCAGAGGTGATGTCTTGCTGGCCACGCCCTCCGGGCAACCGCCTCTCCACGTGCAGCTCCTGCGTAAGCGAGAGTCCACGGAACACTTTGTAGCTCACCGTGTCCCTAGGTGGTATCAGTAGGAGCCGTGGCGTGGCAGCGCCCGTCTGGCCCGGCCCGGGACCTGCTCAGGATGCCCGTGGGCCTTGGTTCTGATATGGAGCAGCGTTCAAGCCACCCACTGTAACTTTTATACAGTCCTGTTCTCTAGAAGATGCATGGGGTGCAGGTGGATGTTGATAATATCAGGTTCTGTGAGGTGATCAGTCTACTCTTATCTGAGAAACCTTCCGCATAGCCTGAGACACACCTTATCCGCATGGTGTTGCCATCAGTTTAGGGCCACTCTTTTAAATTTGTTAGAGTAAATATTGAACCCTAAAACTTTTCTTTTATCCATTTTATCTTTTATCTTTCATCCACACATACTCCTCTGAAATGTAGTGTTTTTTTGTAATCTTTCTTCAGTAGAAGGTCATTGGACTGCAGTCCCCAAGCAGGATGGAGCCCTCAGCACTCCGCCGGCTGCTCAGTAATAATATGTTGTGGCCTGAGCGTCTCTCTGGCTGTTTTGCAGGCTACGTCCTATCCAGCTTCTCCCCGGAGGTCAGCGACAAGTGGGAGAGCCGCAGGCTGCTGGGGCACTTCACCAACGAGACGGAAGAACCGAGGGTGGAGAGGAACTGCACACCGCCAGGTAGGAAGCGTCTCCCGGCGGCCCACGCACGGGGGGGTGGGGGGGGGGTTGTTTATGTAAAGCGTTTATGTATTGTTGCTGTTCACTCACTCAGCTTTACAACTCTGGTTTTTGAAGGTCACGGTACTGTGTTTCAGCTGGGTCTGTTTCGGCCTAGTCTGACCGGTTGTCATTTTTGTTTGGGTCTGGGCCCAGTGTGACCAGTTGAGTCAGTCACTGTTTCCTTTGTTGCTCTGTATGTGAGGTAGCCGACACACACAATGCTATTGTTGATGGGAACCCTGCTATCTGAAGAGCTGGGGAACACATCGCTTTGTACAGGACTTCCCTAACAGAGGACTAATTTAGTTGAGGAGGGACCACAGGTTAAAAAGACAAACAATGAAATCCAGAAGTGAGAGCAGTAGGATAAAAATCTCAGTATCCTACCAAAGACTTTTAGACTGCTGTCTCAAGTTAGGAACCCCCCCCCCCATCCCCCCCAACAAAAAAAACTGCCGTGTCAAAGCCATTGTCGACCTCTATGTATGAACTTTTTTGCTGACTGTGAAATAGCCGGAAAGTCTTTCAGCCATGAATGGCGATGACTCGGCGTCTGCAAAGACCTTCTGCACAATTACATCACCCAATGAAACGACGGCTTCGGCCCCGTTCTCTGACTTCTCCCGTTGTTTACTTTACGGTGTGTTATTGCTTCGTGCTTTGCTGCAGTGTGTGCTGGGGAACCCTCCTGCGCTCTCTGCTGTATAGCGCAGCGGGACACCTTACACTGCGGTCCATGCTCACAGCCAGTGTGGAGTGGCTAATTAGAGCAAGAGAGGTATGGCTGTTGAGAAAAGGAGCCATCGATAGTTTAGGGCCATTGATCTCCCCCTTCTCCACCCCCTTCTCCACCCCCTTCTCCACCCCCTTCTCCACCCCCTTCTCCACCCTCTTCTGCAGTTCTTCTTTCTTCCCCTGCAGTGTTTGCTGCAGATTTAGCACAGCAATGTGTCGCCATTACAGCATTTCTATCGACCTGGAGTTAACTGTTGTATATGTAGAGAATGGCGTCTCCTGTCCAGGAGGTACTAGAAGCTAAATGTTTAATTCAGTGGGAAGTGCTGTTTCATACACCCCTGATGTCCTGACAGTTCTAATCTTCCCTCTCTAATATAGGATATTCTGCACCAAAACAGGTCAACAAACCCGTTCAGATAAAGAAGAAATGCAAGTTATCTCACAGGAAGGAACAAAGTGTAAACACACATATACAGAGAGAGAGAGAGAGAGAGAGAGAGAGAGAGACAGAGAGAGAGACAGACAGATAAAGAGTGAGACAGAGAGAGCCTGGCACCTTGGCACTGGTTACATTTCCTTATTTATTTTGCTGTTTACTACCTCTAATTCCCCATTTGGCTTTAAAAAGATTACATTAGACATTTTGCTCTTTTAGCCCCACCATGATCACTTTAAATTGTTCAGATTTAGATGAAGAATTATAATCGCTTGATTCTCTTTAATTAGTTGATTTTTTCTTTCTATTCCTGCCAATCTCTCTCACAAACAACTTTGTCTCTCTGCCATGCGCATACACACACACACACACACACACACACACACACACACACACACACACACACACACAACACAACACAACACAACACAAGCCGTTCATAATCCTCTTGAGGACTGGCGTAGAAAGATTCTCCCCTTCTCATTTCACTGTAGTCTCTGTAATGTATGGAACTGTAAATTCATTTCACGCAAATTCACACGGCAGCTGCCTGGCCTACCCCGAGTATTCAGACGTTCTTCATCACACCCAGGCAGTGCAGTGATTAGCTTGATTACTAATGCTAATGTGCTGTAAATGAATTCTTCATCCATCTAGTCACATTGTCTGGCCTGCTGTTTTAGGCTGCTGATGTGTGACAGACTGGAAGCTATGCTGATGAGCTTATTTGATTGTTATCTCTCTGGGAGAGGAGAGCTGGGGTTGGCTGCCATTTCTCCCTGATCTTGGCCAATAGCCTACTGAGACTTTTAGATCGAATGCTAATTTATATAAAATAGCCACTTACTAATATAAACAGCAGTTTCTGATTCTTGAGTGGCAATTAGACTTTTTAGACCTATTGACTTTTGTATTTAGAACTCAAATTAATGAACAGATGTTTCTCTATAATAATGTTTATTATAATTAAATCATATGATTTTAGGAAATGCTAAAAGTTGTTGTCTGCCTACAAGCTAAATAAACACCACAGGAGTGTACAAAGGGACCAACTGATATATGGTAGGTGTATTTTTAGCTGTGTAATAGTGTTTCAGTATGTTTGACAACACCAGCATGATGCCAAACAAAACGGCTTCACTAATTCTTATTAATTCCTTTACATTTACATTAATTTACATAAAAAACTTTCTTTACATAACACTGTCCCCAATATACATTTTATGTTTACATTTACAGTATTTTGCAGGTAGTCTCTTCTATTCTAGAATGATGTCTGAAAGGGTTGTTGTCTCTGTGGAAGTTGTGCTTATGCTAGCACAAATGGGCTAGTGTCTAAGGATGCTATCAGGTGAGCACTCTGTCACCTGGAGCCTTTAGCTACAGGGAGTTTAAATCCTTGGACAAAACTGGACCCAAACAAATTAAAGACACTGGAACGACCACATCAAACTTCATAAGGCACCTGAAAACACACCTGGATAGGTTTGTTTAGTTTATGTTAGACACTTCTAATGTAATTACAGCTAGCATAGTCATCTAAATGAGCATAGCAGCCACTTGTGAACAAACATCCAAACAACCATCGACATGTTTTTCCGTAATGATATTTTTGCAGGGTTGCCAACTCTCATGCATTGAGCGTGAGACACACGCATTTGACTGTCTTCACACGCTCTCACGCCACACTTCCGATATCTCACGCCGAAAAAAAAAACTAGTTTATTTACCTCTGATCCATGTCTATGATTCAATGAGTTACTAGTTCGCTCTGGCGCCAACCACCGGCGATCGATAGATCGCGATATAACACTTAATTTGTGTCCATTCTATGTTTGCAACCCCCCCCCCCCCTCCAACAATTGACACTCGCCACCTCCTCCAGGTTCAAATCTCACTCCAAGCGATCTTCAAAAGTTGGCAACCCTGTTTTTGTTTACTTTGACGCTAGTATTTAGATTAAAAAATGGATGTCCCCCAGTATCGGCCACCACGTTAAGATTGTTTCCCACCGAGACAAATAACCTTATCCTGGTATTGACTGAGGCCTTGGACTACAGCCTAAAGTCTCTCTAGACTTTTGAACATCTCTGATGTGCTATCTCTAATTTCTATAATGTCTTCCTCAGTCTTCCAGTACACACGGTCTCAGCCATGATTACTTGAGGTCATTCTCACAAATCTTAAATGCATTATGGGTCAGTGAAAGCTCCCCAGTAGGTCATTAGCCCCCATACACAGTGTCAGAGATCAGGATACACTTTCGACTGTGGTCAATCACATTTGCCAGGCTCCTGTCCTGCATCCTCACCAGAACCGACTGCGTTCCTCGATCTTACAGGTCCGATTCGGCACGGCCGGCGTCCACCACCAATGTAGCGCACGTGTGACCTGTCCAGCAGACTTGCCAACAGGACAGTCAGGTCATAAGGCACGCAAGCCTCAAGAGGGGTAGCTTCTGCCTGCTGCCGCGTGGAAGGTGGGCGGGGCCTTCTCTCCGCCTCCACCCTGCTGTCCCAGCTGGCTCGGGGCTCCTCTCCACAGCGCTAATTTCACATGAAATTACCGCTCAGCACTCCCCCGCGACGTCCCGCATGGAAGGACGTGCTCCGGTTGTGCTCGCGTCATTTTAATCACTTCTCCGAAGTCTGTATTCCTGTTTTTTTTTAAGAAAGCGAAGTGAGTGCGCACAAGAGGTGTGGCTCCGAGATTGGAGAGACAGTGGTGAGTCCGGTTGAGGGGGCGGGGTTGGTGAGTGGGGGAGGGGGAGGGGGCGGGGTGGAGGTGGGGAGTGGGTGGTGAGTGTGTGGAGGGAGGGGCCAGAGCTGGCCGTTACTCAGGTGGAGTGATCATGGAGAAGGATCCTCAAGGCTGTTGGAATATATTAGCAGCTTGTGAGAGGGTTGCTGACCCCATGCAGTCACTTGCAGACAAACACACGTGAACACACACACACACACACACACACACACACTCCAGGTGAATGACTGCAATCTACTGTAGGACAAGATATTAAAAAAGCAAAGTTTCCAGATAAACAGGACGTTTCAGACAGAGGTCCTTCATCAGCTGTGCAAGCAAAGAGCCTTGCTGATGAAAGACCTCTGTCCAAAACGTCCCGTGTCTCTGGAAACTTTGTGTACTTTACTATATATATCTCCTTGGACATCCTGACGTTGATGGCACGTAGATACAATGTGACTTATAACACCTTTGGAATTGCAGCTTTCTTCTTTATTGACTATGCTAGGATGGCAGGAGCACTCAAAGCTTCTCAGCTGAACTCACAGTGTTATTTGTTGGACACGGTTATTTGTCAGCCAGTTTAGTCCAATATCACCTCTCTGGAGTCCTGAAGGATCCTGGGCCAGTATTGTTGGTTTGCATAATTCAGGATAAATGTCAGTACGTAAACAATGATGGCATTGTTTACCGTTTGATCTCTCCTCATGTCATGTGTTGTATGGCCTCTTTCACTAGTATGACATGTGGTAGGAAGATTAATTCACAAGGTATTTAAAGACTGGAGATTAAGGATGGTTGATTTAGGAT
This sequence comes from Brachyhypopomus gauderio, assembly GCF_052324685.1. Taxonomy (NCBI): domain Eukaryota; kingdom Metazoa; phylum Chordata; class Actinopteri; order Gymnotiformes; family Hypopomidae; genus Brachyhypopomus; species Brachyhypopomus gauderio. The sequence continues at coordinate 7,110,819 of NC_135225.1, read as the reverse complement.
GGTTGATTACTGCATTAAAGTTAAACATATATTGAATAAATGTTTTGAAAAGTTACTTTTTGACTGCAGGGTGAGAAATTCCTTTTGTTTTCTTGTTTTTACTTCTACAGCCTGTATGTGATGGGATAAAACAGTACCAGTATATTTCCTTCCCTCACAATGTGGTTATTATCACATTTCATCATTTTGTCCCATTATCTTTTACATTTTCTCTTGTGTTGAAGTTACACCTTCTTAAAATGGCCCTCTTTGTCTTATTTTTTTTTTATAATTGTAGCTGTCCATTTGTTATTTTGAAGCCTCTCTAAAACTCTTGAAATATTTTTCCTCTTTTCTTCTCTTTCTTCCTCTCTTACTATCTGTCATTCGACATCTCATGGCCCTCTCTCCATCTTTGTCTCTTTCTCTCCATCCCTCCCTCACTATAACACTTATGCTGAATTCCTCAGGTGTTTTTAATCCCAATTACGTCCCACCACAGGAGGCTTGAACCATTAAAGAGATTTAAGTACAAGGACCTGATGACCTGCAATTCACCGCTACAGTTTAGGGATGTTGCTCTTTTATTCAAATGAACCCTGTCTTCTGGTAGCTAAAATGAAATAGCACTGAAAGATGTTTTAAACCATTTAGGCTGGAGAACAAGGCTAAGCTCCCTGAAGGCTGGTGATGACTTGCAGAAATCACCCCCTCAACCCCAACAGCAAACACTTTACCCACAGCCAGGAAGAAAGGGGAAACTAGGACACGATGAGCCCTGTGACCAGTGAGAACATGGCAGGCAGCTTCCAGTGTCACGCGTGGAGCCGTGCCCAGTACAGAGCTGTACAGGTGTTCTTTCATCCATAACAGCCATGGAACATAAATAAGGTAGAAACAGGCGGTGTTGGAGGGGGTCAAGCGAACGGGCCAGTAACTGTTTTGTAGTTTTTCCCTACAGCCGTGCCGCTTTTCCTCCTGTGCTTTTGTGGAGATATTTATGAGAAAAGCTAGAGTAGAAATCTGGGGCTCGAGGAGAGAGACGCTTAAACAGGCTTCCGGGAGAATGTCATAACAGGATAAAGAAATGCCCAGGGGGCATCGGCTGCTCTGAACACCATTACTGTCACTTTCCTGTCACAGTGACAATACCATTAATTTATGGAAATGCGAGGTGTGTGTGTGTGTGTGTGTGTGTGTGTGCACATACATGCTCGTACATGCATCTAATTTGAGATATATGTGTGTCACATCTTGCGTCCTGAGGCTTTTCACTATAAGCGATTTACAGTAAGCCGTATTTCAGCCTACCACATAATTAGCATCACTGCTAACCATTATTTTTACGGCTGGTCGTGGCACGTTGGTGGGACATGTAGCCGTTTTGCGCCCCAGACTGAGGATGCTGGACACCTATGGCTGTCTGTCAGTCCCTCGACATTACGGCCCATGTTAGCTGCTGCAATTCATGGAGGAATATCAAAGGTGTCGTGTGTGTGTTACAGAGGACGCCGCTGCCCTGAAACGCGCCGTTCTGCCTCAGAATAGAGCCGTCCTTCTCCTCCTCTACCCTCCTCACGTCAGGGGCCAGCTCTTTCTTTTTGTTTAGAATCGGAAGTATATATAGAAACAGTTTAGTCATGGCGCTGTGGCACTGAGGTGACTCTAAATCAGGGATGTCCTGCAGACAGGACAATTAGAATATCATGCCACTGTGGTTTTGGAAGGACGGAGTGCCCACAGGCCTTAGTGTTATAATGTGCGGGAGATCACTGCGCCAAACGTGAAGTGTGTGTGGTGTGTGTTTTGTGCGTCTGTGTATGAGTCTAGGGGGCAGAGTCTGTGGTATGTTGTAAGAGTCAATAGATGTCCATACGTTTGTAAGACTGAAGAGATTAAATGAAGGAGAGATGAGTAAGAAACAAGGATGTATCTGAGTGTGTGTTTATGTTTGTGATGAAGTCTTCCAGCTTCCAGTTGTTTGACTCTTGAATTCTGAGTAAAGGCAACTCCAAACATGCCTTCATGCCTTCAACTACTTAAGAAGCCAGTGTCAACAGCATGAAATGTGACATGTGCTTTAAATGTAGAGACGGCCAGGACAAATGTCCATGTGTGTGGCTGGACAGCAGAGACCAGGCCTTAGGATGTAATAAGATATAAGAGAACATAGACGTAGCATGGAATTGGGTACAGCATGACAAATAGTTTTGCTCAGGGGCTTGTATAAATAGTTCCTTTTTTAGTCACAACCTATTTTCTTTCTCTGAGACTGATAGCTCCCATAGTCCAGATTCTTTTAAATTGTCTCACCATTTGGCTTCATGTGGGTCATTTGTTTGGACTTGTTTCGTATACTTTGGCGAGGTTGTGCTGGAAGCATGCACAAACATTTTTTTTTTAGAAAAGTCACTTATTTTGCTCCCTGTTTCTGAGCCCTTTGATCCTGTTGTGTGTTAGTAGCCTGCAAATGCATGGTTGTGTGATATCAAAAAATAGATTGAATGGATATTGTGTAGATGATTTACACAGTCTGGGAGGATTTTGAGAGGAGATTAGGAGAAGAGAGTTGGGTGGGGGGGCGATGCGGAGGGTTGGAGGGGTGGAGGGGTTGATGGGAAGAGAGAGGAGCAACAAGGGGTGTTGGCAAGGGAGATAGGGAGATAGGGAAGTGGGGAGATAAATGTGACATTACTCAGCAGAGTAGTGAAGATGCTCCCTACAGACAATGCTCTCTCTCTCTCTCTCTCTCTCTCTCTCCCTCTCTCTCTCTCTCTCTCTCTGTCTCCCTCTCTGTCTCTCTCTGTCTCTCTCTCTCTCTCTCTGTCTCCCTCTCTGTCTCTCTCTCTCTCTCTCTGTCTCCCTCTCTCTCTCTCTCTCTGTCTCCCTCTCTGTCTCTCTCTCTCTCTCTCTGTCTCTCTCTCTCTGTGTTTCTCTCTCTCTCTGTCTCATAGTCTCTTCCTCTATCTGCATCTCGCTGGCCCTCTCACTCCCTGTCTCCCTCTTTATGTACGTGAGTAATGTTTAGTCCTTACACACTGGCATTGTTACAGAACAGCTTTTCCATATCATGGACATCGTAGATTAAATGGCACGTGTATATTGGTATGTGCATAGCTTCATATAGTGTTCCACTGGAATCGAACATAATTCCACTTATAAGAGGGATGATGATAGCACGTGGGGCTGTGCAGGTCTGGAGATGAGTGCGTGTGAGCTGCAGAGAAGCTCAGCGCTGACACGTGCGTGTGCACCAGAGCCCCCGGGTCTCGCCTGCTGCTTGTTCTGATGCCGGGTGCTAGTCAGTGGTGAGAGGAGCCGTGTTCGTGCTTGTCGAGCGCGCCACTGCTGTGCTCATGCTGCGGAGTCAGAGGCATGTCGTCCGGGGGGGGGGGCACGAAAGCCTCGCACTGCTGTTCAAACACGAGCGCCTGTCACGACTGCTGACAGGGTGTGCTAGCCCACGGCTCCTGTGTTAGAAAGGGCTACGCACACACTCACCCCCCCCCCCCCCCCCCCCCCCACACACACACACACACACACACACACACACACCACACGCACACACCACGGACACTCCAGGCAATAAGGAGCCGCGTGAATTGAGGTCTTCTGTCTGACAGCTCTTGCAAGGCTCTTAATAGACCACATCTTACAGAAGGTTATGAAGGCCTGTAGCTGAAAATCACAGATTCAAATGAATGACACGACTTGTAAATCTATTGATTAAAATATACTGATAATGGTAAAGGGGTGATGGTAAGTCAGAAATAAGAAATACTGTATATAAAGAAGCAAATGTAGGTGGAGGTGAGGAGGAGGCAGAGGAGGAGGCAGAGGAGGAGGTGAGGAGGAGGCAGAGGAGGAGGTGAGGAGGAGGTGAGGGAAGGCAGAGGAGGAGGTGAGGAGGAGGTGAGGAGGAGGTGAGGAGGAGGCAGAGGAGGAGGCAGAGGAGGAGGTGAGGAGGAGGCAGAGGAGGAGGTGAGGAGGAGGTGAGGAGGAGGCAGAGGAGGAGGTGAGGAGGAGGTGAGGGAAGGCAGAGGAGGAGGTGAGGAGGAGGCAGAGGAGGAGGTGAGGGAAGGCAGAGGAGGAGGTGAGGAGGAGGGTCCCCTGACAGTCTGGGTGCTCCCTGTTATTGCTCACGCCTCAGATAACTACACCTGGCTAGCACTGCATCAGGCGTGAGCTGGACGCCACTGCTGGACCGGACCACCTCTCTCTGAGAACGAACGCACCTCTAATGGCTTCCAGGACCGCGTGTCTCCAGCAGTTTCCACTAGAACTGCGTCAAACTGGCTAATAGCTCATTTTCAGAACGCCACGCAGGATAAATTGGCTATGAATGTCAACACTAGCAAGAGATTTGAAAAGCACCCAACAGGCACATCGTTACAGTCTCCTTTTCACCCTTTATTACAACGTAGTGTGTGTGTGTGTGTGTGTGTGTGTGTGTGTGTGTGTGTGTGTGTGTGTGTGTGTGTGTGTGCGCGCGCTTTTGGTTGAAGAACTCATTCGAGGACACTCCTGTTGTGATGATTTCTTTAAACATCACCAGTGACGCCCACACACACACACACACACACCTCCTTGTTTTCTAAGAAATCTGTTTGTCTTAGCGGCTAATTGGGATTTCCACGAATGACTCGAACTAGAGCAATAAATCAAAGCCTGCAGTGACGTCACTGCCCAGAACATGTGATTAATGCAGATCTCCAGCCATTATGAAGATCAGTGTGAGGCGACTGGACTGTGGTCTCTGTGGAAGAGGGACAGGGGACTGAAGCTCAGGGACTCAGGGGAGCCTCTTATTCAGAGAAATTGAGTTCACCTGCAGGTCACCTGGAATCGCACTGAGATGCTGAACCTATTGAATCCTGTGAACTTGAAATCTCATTTTGTAAGAGATATTTAAATGACCTAACAGGTGCCATTTTTTCATCTTTGGAACTCATCCCTCGATGACCTTTCTTGTTTTATGCAGGGCCCTCCTAACCTACAACAGTAGTAAAGTTTGGCTGGAGAGCAAGTCAGGCCAATTAAAGACATGTGACTGTTGATGAAGAGCATGGACCCTACTGCCCGGTGTTCAGTGCACATCCATCTGTGTATAATTACTGTGTAGGACTCACTGTATTGTGTGTGTGTGTGTGTGTGTGTGTGTGTGTGTGTGTGTGTGTGTGTGTGTGTGCGTGTGTGTGTGTGTGTGTGTGTGTGTGTGTGTGTGTGTGTGTGCATGCGTGCGTGTGTGTGTGTTGAACACAAGGTTCCTCTGGTACTTTCATTTGACAAGCTGGTCCATGATGTTACTGGAAGATCCATTTATCAGTGGAAGAGCATAGAGGCAGATCCTGTCTACAAGTCCACCCTCAGAGGAAATCATCCTAGACTTTCTCTGATTCTGCTCTTAACTCTGTCCACACGACCAGCCTCAGAAGAAGTCCACCCAGACTTCATCTCCGTTTACTCTTTGCTCTGGCTTTTTGGGCTTGATCTACGACAGGATTGCGCTCCTTTGGTAAAAAAAAAAAATGTTTGTGCATAGGGCAGAGGATGGAACTTTTCTGGATGACCTGATTTATTTATATTTTTATACAATATTTCGAGTCAGCAGGAGGGAGCCCCCCCCCCCCCCCCCCCCCCCGCTAAAACCTCCATCATCTGTCCCCTGCTGCTTCAACACGTTCTGTGCACATCATCCTGCCCCCTCACTGTTTTACATGGCCATGTTTGATGGTACGTGATTTCTACATGGTAGTCCTGCTGGCCGAGGACAGCGGTGAGCGCCTGACTCCGGCATGTTCTACAGACGGACAGTAGTACTGGCGACCACTCCTCACTAACGCACCCCTCTGTCTCCACAGACGATTCTCACTCTGGCTTCTTTGCTGTGTGTATTTTTAGCGGCCCTATTGGGTTTTTACACTCTGCTGTCGGGCTGATGCGCACGTGTCCCATTTAGCTCTCCCTATCACCCTTCTCTCTCTCTCTCTCTCTCTCTCATTTTCTCTGTCACTCCCTACTGTGGGATGGATAACAAGACCAGGCTCAGTGAGTGATGTCATCACAAGAGCTCATGGGACACTTGAGTTGACTAAGATTATGTAACACGCTCAGCTGGGAGAGAGCCATGACATCACTCCGACATCAGAGAGTCATCGCCAGAGGCACTGTGTTGGAGAGAGAGAGATTGCTTTTGGCTTAAAGTTTACTGATTAGTGGGCTCTGTGTATCACCTGCTCTGTGAATCTGATGCCACTGTGTGGAAGAGAGCTGGTGACCTTTGCAGGGATGTGGTTGAACGTGTGCCTATTTCCACAAGAACGCCCCTCACTACACGTTTGCTTCACATTTAAAGTTTACTTTCATTACAGAGATGCTGCACCGATCTGTTTCTGATTGGCTCATGAAGCTGTGGCCCCATCTGTGACTGGGCTGAGAGCAGCTCGGGCCCCTGGTGCAAGCGGAGCTGCAGTTCTGCAGGGTCCTGTGGAACACTGGGGGTCTGCACTGGGGGTCTGCACTGGGGGCCAGCACTGGGGGTCTGCACTGGGGGTCTGCACTGGGGGCCAGCACTGGGGGTCTGCACTGGGGGTCTGCACTGGGGCCAGCACTGGGGGTCTGCACTGGGGGTCTGCACTGGGGGTCTGCACTGGGGGTCTGCACTGGGGCCAGCACTGGGGCCAGCACTGGGGGTCTGCACTGGGGGTCTGCACTGGGGTCTGCACTGGGGGTCTGCACTGGGGGTCTGCACTGGGGGTCTGCACTGGGGGTCTGCACTGGGGCCAGCACTGGGAGCAAGCACTGGGGGTCTGCACTGGGGGCCAGCACTGGGGGTCTGCACTGGGGGTCTGCACTGGGGGCCAGCACTGGGGGTCTGCACTGGGGCCAGCACTGGGGGTCTGCACTGGGGGTCTGCACTGGGGGCCAGCACTGGGGGTCTGCACTGGGGCCAGCACTGGGAGCAAGCACTGGGGGGCGTTGTGCTCTACACAGCATGGCTTCGGGGCGGCAGGCCAGGGCGTGTCTCCATCACATGATCTCTTAGTTCAGCCTACTCATGCTGATCTGGCAGAGTTGGAACAGTGACTGGAGATGCATGACTTGAAATGAGTACGCTGCTTAATTATTAACACTCTCTGAATAATGCACACTGGTAGTGGTTTTTGTCATTAGTATATATAGTATAAGAGTGCAGAGTATACATCTAAGAGTACAGTATACTGTACATATATATATATATATATACAGTATGCATATGTGTGTCTTCCTTGTTCATGGTGTTCCTGTCATTACTCGGTTGCGTATGTCTCATGAGAGCCTCTCATCTCATCTCGTCTCATCTCATCTCCTCTCGTTTCCCACTTATAGCTTATGTGGTGCTTTTACCCCAGACGGCTCGTAAATAAACTCCACACTGTTAATAATCCATGATGCTTAATGGCCTCATTTTTGATGAATTATTATTATTAAACCATGAACAACAGATTAAATATTAACATATCAGCAGAATAACTTTGTCATGCTTTGACTTGCAGAGTGGGCATGTATATTAGAAAGATGTTGCTGAGCGTAGCAGACCCTCACCAGGATGTAGCTGTGGGTTCTCAAGGGAAGACCGTCCTCTGGCCCTCTTGTGAAGTGTAAAAATACATTTAATCTAGAGACTGAAATCTCACTTTTAACTTTTTGGTATGTATTTGTTGTTGTTTCTTATTATTAACTTGTATGTAGCCTCTGTAGCCAATCTATGCTTCTGTCATTATGCTTTAAATGAATGATTTGCTGTTTACTCTCTCAAATCTATAAAATGAGCCCTATCCATTCAGCATGACGTCTATCACCTCAGGAATGCTGTGACTTACTGCCAGGGCATGTGAGAGATGTGTGAATCAGGGAGAAGGAAACTGAAACAGACAACTGGGCTTTTACGGTGGTTCTTCTCAGGTCTGTGGCTACTTTTAGGAGTTGTAGAAAGTTACATCACTGACGTGCTCTCTCCAACGTGCTTGTAGTCACTGATTCACTCTCCCTCTGCTCCTCTGAGTTTACCTCCTGCTTGTCTCGTGTGTGTCCCTGAGGTAGAAACACCTTAAAATGTCAGTAAATCATCTCTGGTGAGGAAGGTGGAACAAAAATAGTGAAAGAGAGAGTTTCCAGATCTCTTCCATTTCTTTCGTTTCTGCCGTTCTCTCTCTGGAGTCTGTCCTTGCTGATTCGTTCACTCATGTCAGAGAAGATCCATCAGAGCCACTGGTGCGTGTCGCCATGACAGCTTCGTCACACACCCTCTGTCAGTCCTCATTTCTCTCACCTCTCTCACAAAAACCTGGCCTTATGAGCACGATGTGTCACCATAAACGTGTTTGCAGTTAAAGACAAGCTTGGCCTTGGTGATGGCCCTGACTCTCTCAGTGAGGATGAGGGGGAGTGGCCTGAGGTGTAGCAGGGCATTGTGGGCCATAGGGCAAAGCAGCAGGACACAGCTGTCGGGTGTGGCTCAGCTGGCAGGGTTACTAAGCTGCAGGGTAATCAGACAGATGGCAGGTCAGTCAGATAGTGGAGTGATCAGGCTGCAAGCTGATCAGACATAAAGGTGATCAGATGGCAGGGTAATTGGACTGCAGTACGATCAGACAGCTGGGTTATCAGGCGGCAGGGCGAGCAAATGACGGTAATTAGATGGTAATGTGATCAGACAGCAGGTGGATCAGACAGAAAGGTGATCAGATGGAAGGGTAATCAGACAGCGGGGCAATCCACGGGGGTCACTGGGAAGTGCGTCCCTGGGGCTCCACTGCTCCTGGAGGGGCCGCGGGTGGGCGGGATTCCCTGGTCTTTCTCTGCCTGCCTCTGTCCTCTGGGGGAATGTTGTCGCAACTTTCTACCCTCGCTAGTAAGTGCATTCCGTGCATTTATCCTCTGTTGCACTTACACAAACACACACTTCACTTGTGCTGTATGTCTTAGGTACACTTTCTGCTCTTCTTTCAGGAGCAGCGATTGGTGAATCATCGCAGTGGATATTTGAGCTTTTTCTGCCTTTCTGTCTTTTTACTTTTTCCCCACCTCTTTTCTCTCCTCTCCTGTATGGTCCACCTAACCCCAATTATTGTTATCATTATTGTACTGTATTATACAGTATTATATGGGGGGTGCAGGTTGGCCAAAAAAAAGACAGCAGGGCAGTCAGACAGCTGGGTGATCAGACAACAGAGCAGTCAGACAGCTGGGTGATCAGACAGCAGAGCAGTCAGACAGCTGGGTGATCAGACAACAGAGCAGTCAGACAGCTGGGTGATCAGACAGCAGGGCAGTCAGACAGCTGGGTGATCAGACAACAGAGCAGTCAGACAGCTGGGTGATCAGACAGCAGAGCAGTCAGACAGCTGGGTGATCAGACAGCAGAGCAGTCAGACAGCTGGGTGATCAGGTGACAAGTAATCAAATGGCAGGCTGATCAGATGGCAGGGTAGTCAGACAGCGGGGCGATCAGACTGCTGAGTGATCAGACAGTGGGGCAATCACATGGCAGTGTGATCAGACATCAGGGTGATGAGGTGGCAGGGTGGTAGTTCAAACTGATGGCAGGGTGATCAGACAGGATGTTGATCAGATGGCAAGTTGATCATACAGCAGAGTGATCAGGCAGCAGGGTTATCAGATGGCAGTGTGATCAGACATCAAGGTGATCAGGGTGATTAGGTGGGAGGGTTCTGATTCCCAGCATGCTGAGACAGAGACACTCCAGCTTCCAGAAGAAGATTAGCACAGGGACCTTAGTCAGGGGCAATGAATTATTCAGATGTCCACATTTAGCATTCTGCTAATCTCTGTATATGTGTGTGTGTGTGTGTGTGTGTGTGTGTGTGTGTGTGTGTGTGTGTGTGTGTGTGTGTGTGTGTGTGTGTGTGTAAGAGAACGAGAGAGAGTCTCTCTCTCTCCCCAACTTATAGCCTATGTTGTTAAAGAGAGTAGAAGATCTAGGGGAGTAAGTAAGTGGCTTGTGGCACCCTTTGTGAAATTGGTTGTATTGGTATAGACCTACTGTCAAAGGTCATCTTTGCTCTTATAAGAGAGACAGA